>NC_074671.1:60635795-60638295 GCF_029448725.1 Salvelinus fontinalis
CACATTCTCATCAAGGATTGAATGACATAAACTCTACTGTGGAAAGTCTAAATGTCAGAGATATCGGATTCACATGGAATTGTTGTTTAATTCAAATGTTTGAATATGACATTATTTGTGAAGAGATGAAATGTAATTTTAGCTTCCAAATGAGAGATCTGTGCTTTCATAAGTTTTCCTCTGCTCACAGTGGTCCGCCCCTGTGAAGAGGCATGGGTTATAAACCTTTCAGACACACCCCTCTCCCTCCACTATAAAAGCCCTTTTCCCAGAATATAACTTTCTGTTCCGGGTATGCTAGGATGACGATCCAGTGTCAGAATGGTTCAGATAATCACTATAGATGAAGCCAACATCAGCATGGACTTTGATTGTGAATGGTATGAACTTTGAACTCGTATTCACTACAGAAGTGATATCTCCTAGCCTTTGAGTTAGCAACAGCTAAACGCAGGTTCGGAAGGACAGTCCAAGTATCCCGTCTAATACACACAACGTTCCCGTGACTAGCAGAGACATTCTTCAAAGGACAGAGGACTCGGGTTGGCGACACGGGCCATCTACCACCAATCTACTGAAGCGCAGCTCAGAGTAAATATTGATTGCATTTTCCTCTTCAAATGGGCGGTAATTTAGAATGCATAAGATACTGTATTTACGATAGCACAGCTCGCCTATGTTCAAGTCTCCCGCGCTTTCACTAGGACTCCCCCCTTTCCTTTGTGTAACAAGCTGTCATATCTATTCCGCCCGCTAGGGACGTTTTCTGTATGACGTAATTTGTGATCAAGTTATGATTTAATTGTGTATGTGTGTTTCTGTGTGATTAGTTAGGTATTTAGTAAATAAATAATTAAACCCAATTTTGTATTGCTGATTCAACTTGTTAGCCAGGATTCTTGCAGATAATCAAGGACTTAAAACTTTCAGATGAGACTGAATAAAATGACGATTAATGTGACTGCTATTTAGTAAAATATTACTAAATCTTTAAGAGTTTATTCGAAAGATAACAGCTCTATAAATATTATTTTGTGGTGTCCCTCTCTAGTTAATTAACATTTACATGATTAGGTCAATCAGGTAATATTAATTACGGAGAAATTATTTTATAGAATAGCATGTCATAGCAATTAATCTGGCATAGTCGAAAGACACGACAGTGCTACTATTGAGGTAAGGTGCTACTACTATTGAGGTAAGGTGCTACTATTGAGGTAAGGTGCTACTATTGAGATAAGGTGCTACTATTGAGGTAAGGTGCTACTACTGAGTTAAGGTGCTACTACTGAGGTAAGGTGCTACTATTGAGGTAAGGTGCTACTACTGAGGTAAGGTGCTACTACTGACGTAAGGTGCTACTATTGAGGTAAGGTACTACTACTGAGTTAAGGTGCTACTACTGAGGCAAGGTGCTACTATTGAGGTAAGGTGCTACTCCTGAGGTAAGGTGCTACTACTGAGGTAAGGTGCTACTACTGAGGTAAGGTGCTACTCCTTAGGTAAGGTGCTACTACTGAGGTAAGGTGCTACTACTGAGGTAAGGTGCTACTACTGAGGTAAGGTGCTACTATTGAGGTAAGGTGATACTACTGAGGTTAAGTACTGCTCCTGAGGTAAGGTGCTACTATTGCGGTAAGGTGCTACTATTGAGGTAAGGTGCTACTACTGAGGTAAGGTGCTCTATTGAGGTAAGGTGCTACTACTGAAGTTAAGTACTGCTCCTGAGGTAAGGTGCTACTATTGCGGTAAGGTGCTACTATTGAGGTAGGTGCTACTCCTTCAGCCACAGGTTCTAGGAGAAATTAAAACTGAGTAACAAAGCTTGTGGGAACCGTCAGCATGCAAGTGGACAGAAAGCCTGTTTCCACAGGGACAGATAAGGCAGGCGCACCACCATGTGGTGAGCGGGGTGGTGAATAGAAAACAATGGCAGCCTTGTGGGGCGGGCAGCGTGATGAGCGCTGTGTAGACCCTGATAAGGCCACAATGGGCCTGCTCAGGTAGAACCAGCACCCCATTTGTCATGTAGTGTGTGTGTGTGTGTGTGTGTGTGTGTGTGTGTGTGTGTGTGTGTGTGTGTGTGTGTGTGTGTGTGTGTGTGTGTGTGTGTGTGTGTGTGTGTGTGTGTGTGTGTGTGTGTGTGTGTGTGGTGTATGTGGGTGTGTGTATGTGTGTGTGTTTATGAAAAAGCCAAGCAGCTGGCAAGATATACTTGTTGTTGTCAGGCATTATGCATCTGGGTGGTGTGGTGGAGACAGTGCTTTCAAGTGTTAAGGCATCTGGACCTCTGAGATATTCAAGCCTCATGCAGATTCTTGACAATGTTGTGATCATTCCGTTAACCAACAGGAATCCTTCTAAGTACATGAATTTCCAATCCCCAACTGCGACTCATTTCTGCACTAGACTGTCCTCTGAACAGATGCATTCAACATCTACAGGGAAATATGGTCCATCTCAGTGTCAACGCAACGACCTAGTGAAGGGCCCACTTCCC
>NC_074671.1:60643295-60680795 GCF_029448725.1 Salvelinus fontinalis
CCAGTCCGCCCGGCCTTGCTGCTATTCCAGTTTCAACTGTTTCTGCCTGCGGTTACGAAACCCCTACCTGTCCCAGACCTGCTGTTTTCAACTCTTAATGATCGGCTATGAAAAGCCAACTGAGATTTATTCCTGATTATTATTTGACCATGCTTGTCATTTATGAACATTTTGAAAATCTTGGCTCTCTCTAATTTTCTCCTTCTCTCTTTCTCTCGGAGGACCTGAGCCCTAGGACCATACGTCGGGACTACCGGCCGTGGTGACTCCTTGCTGCCCCCAGTCCGCCTGGCCTTGCTGCTATTCCAGTTTCAACTCTTCTGCCTGCGGTTATGGAACCCCTACCTGTCCCAGACCTGCTGTTTTCAACTCTTAATGATCGGCTATGAAAAGCCAACTGAGATTTATTCCTGATTATTATTTGACCATGCTTGTCATTTATGAACATTTTGAAAATCTTGGCTCTCTCTAATTTTCTCCTTCTCTCTTTCTTTCTCTCGGAGGACCTGGGCCCTAGGACCATGCGTCGGGACTGCCGCCCGTGGTGACTCCTTGCTGTCCCCAGTCCGCCTGGCCTTGCTGCTATTCCAGTTTCAGCTGTTCTGCCTGCGGTTATGGAACCGCCACCTGTCCCAGACCTGTTGTTTTTCAACTCTTAATGATCAGCTATGAAAAGCCAACTGAAAATTATTCATGATTATTATTTGACCATGCTTGTCACTTATGAACATTTTTGAACATCTTGGCATAGTTCTGTTATAATCTCCACCCGGCACAGCCAGAAGAGGACTGGCCACCCCTCATAGCCTGGTTCCTCTCTAGGTTTCTTCCTAGGTTTTGGCCTTTCTAGGGAGTTTTTCCTAGCCACCGTGCTTCTACACTTGCATTCTAGCTGTTTGGGGTTTTAGGCTGGGTTTCTGTACAGCACTTCGAGATGTTATCTGATGTACGAAGGGCTATATAAAATAAAATTGATTGATTGATTGATAATGAAGGAGGGAGGAGGTGGAGGGAGGAGAGAGGAGGGAGGAAGTGGAGGTGGAGGGAGGAGAGATGAGGGAGATGAGGGAGGAGGTGGCGGGAGGAGAGATGATGAAGGAGGGAGGAGGTGGATGGAGGAGGTAGAGGGAGGAGAGAGGAGGTGGAGGGAGGAGGGAGGAAGCGGAGGGAGGAGGGAGGAGGTGGCAGGAGGAAGGAGGAGGGAGAAAGTGGAGGGAGAAAGTGGAGGGAGGAGAGATGAGGAAGGAGGGAGGAGGTGGAGGGAGGAGAGATGAGGGAGGAGGTGGCGGGAGAAGAGATGAGGAAGGAGGGAGGAGGTGAAGGGAGGAGAGATGAGGAAGGAAGGAGGTGGTGGAGGAAAGAGGTAGGAGAGATGAGGAAGGAGGGAGGAGATGGAGGGAGGATGTGCAGATAATGAAAGTAAATCAAGATCATTTTTTCCTTACATTTCATTTTATTTCCTCTCAGCCACTGTGGGGGTAAATGACTGCAGTATACAACGCTTTGTGTTACAGATTTCTTCATTGATTTATTGGCTGATTTAAAACAGTCGATCAGAGAATCAGTGACAGCAGCAGGCTACCTTCACATCATTACCATTTTCCAGTGAAGGATTTCACCTGATCAACCCAATAAACCCACCACACTGTCAGAAAGCATCACATGCTTCCAGCCAGAACAGCCTTGAGTCTGATACAAACTCACGCTTCACCAGACCCTTCCTTCCTCGTCACTACTTCTATGGGGAGTGGCTGAGTGGTCAGTCCATCATCCATATTAGGACATCCTCTATCCTCATCCTAATATGGATGCCGTACTCCCTATTCAAATGAATGCCATAATGGTGAGGGTAATCTCCTCCCTGTCCACCCTACAACCTCCATATCCCTCTCCCTTTCCCACACTTTACCCAGCTCTCCAGCCGCTCTCCCCACCACAAGTTAAATCGAATCCAATTACTTCAATAAGTACCTGCTTAAGTACTCTGTTCCTCAAGCTCATTTAAATCATCCATCACAGGGAGTGGAGGGAATGGGAGCTAGCCGGCGATAGCAGCACGTTAGCCTGCAGGCCTCTAATCACTGACAACCTGCAAGCTTGCGGCGAGGTGGTGAAAGCCTGTCTAATGCTGCTCTAATAGGGGAACTCAAACCATACCTGATACAGTGTCAGAGATAGAGAGAGAAAGAAAGAAAGAAAGAGAGAGACAGAGGCAGAGACAGAGACAGAGACAGAGACAGAGACAGAGAGAGAGAGAGACAGAGAGAGAGAGAGAGAGAGACAGAGAGAGAGAGACAGAGAGAGAGAGAGACAGAGAGACGGAGAGGGAGGGAGGGAGCAAGAGAGAGAGAGAGAGAGACGGAGAGGGAGGGAGAGAGGGAGAGAGAGAGACACGGAGAGGGAGAGAGAGAGAGAGATAGCGAGGGAGAGAGAGACGGAGAGGGAGGGAGAGAGAGACGGATAGGGAGGGAGAGAGAGAGAGACAGAGAGAGACGGAGAGGGAGTGAGAGAGAGAGAGAGACAGACAGAGACAGGGAGAGAGAGAGAGAGAGAGAGAGAGAGAGAGAGAGAGAGAGAGAGAGAGAGAGAGAGAGAGAGAGAGAGAGGGGGGGGGTTGGGGTTCTGGATTCTGTCACTTATTGGTAAAGTAGTGGTGATCTTGTAGGGAAATGGTTGATTGTGGTAGAATGATAGTATTCCTCAGGTATCACCATGGTGTTCTATGGTAATAGGAGTGATAGCATTCCTCAGGTATCACCATGGTGTTCTATGGTAACAGGAGTGATAGCATTCCTCAGGTATCACCATGGTGTTCTATGGTAACAGGAGTGATAGCATTCCTCAGGTATCACCATGGTGTTCTATGGTAACAGGAGTGATAGCATTCCTCAGGTATCACCATGGTGTTCTACGGTAACAGGAGTGATAGCATTCCTCAGGTATCACCATGGTGTTCTATGGTAACAGGAGTGATAGCATTCCTCAGGTATCACCATGGTGTTCTATGGTAACAGCAGTGATAGCATTCCTCAGGTATCACCATGGTGTTCTATGGTAACAGGAGTGATAGCATTCCTCAGGTATCACCATGGTGTTCTACGGTAACAGGAGTGATAGCATTCCTCAGGTATCACCATGGTGTTCTACGGTAACAGGAGTGATAGCATTCCTCAGGTATCACCATGGTGTTCTATGGTAACAGGAGTGATAGCATTCCTCAGGTATCACCATGGTGTTCTATGGTAACAGGAGTGATAGCATTCCTCAGGTATCACCATGGTGTTCTATGGTAACAGGAGTGATAGCATTCCTCAGGTATCACCATGGTGTTCTATGGTAACAGGAGTGATAGCATTCCTCAGGTATCACCATGGTGTTCTATGGTAACAGGAGTGATAGCATTCCTCAGGTATCACCATGGTGTTCTACGGTAACAGGAGTGATAGCATTCCTCAGGTATCACCATGGTGTTCTACGGTAACAGGAGTGATAGCATTCCTCAGGTATCACCATGGTGTTCTATGGTAACAGGAGTGATAGCATTCCTCAGGTATCACCATGGTGTTCTATGGTAACAGGAGTGATAGCATTCCTCAGGTATCACCATGGTGTTCTATGGTAACAGGAGTGATAGCATTCCTCAGGTATCACCATGGTGTTCTACGGTAACAGGAGTGATAGCATTCCTCAGGTATCACCATGGTGTTCTACGGTAACAGGAGTGATAGCATTCCTCAGGTATCACCATGGTGTTCTACGGTAACAGGAGTGATAGCATTCCTCAGGTATCACCATGGTGTTCTACGGTAACAGGAGTGATAGCATTCCTCAGGTATCACCATGGTGTTCTATGGTAACAGGAGTGATAGCATTCCTCAGGTATCACCATGGTGTTCTACGGTAACAGGAGTGATAGCATTCCTCAGGTATCACCATGGTGTTCTAAGGTAACAGGAGTGATAGCATTCCTCAGGTATCACCATGGTGTTCTACGGTAACAGGAGTGATAGCATTCCTCAGGTATCACCATGGTGTTCTACGGTAACAGGAGTGATAGCATTCCTCAGGTATCACCATGGTGTTCTATGGTAACAGGAGTGATAGCATTCCTCAGGTATCACCATGGTGTTCTATGGTAACAGGAGTGATAGCATTCCTCAGGTATCACCATGGTGTTCTATGGTAACAGGAGTGATAGCATTCCTCAGGTATCACCATGGTGTTCTATGGTAACAGGAGTGATAGCATTCCTCAGGTATCACCATGGTGTTCTATGGTAACAGGAGTGATAGCATTTCTCAGGTATCACCATGGTGTTCTATGGTAACAGGAGTGATAGCATTCCTCAGGTATCACCATGGTGTTCTATGGTAACAGGAGTGATAGCATTTCTCAGGTATCACCATGGTGTTCTATGGTAACAGGAGTGATAGCATTTTCTCAGGTATCACCATGGTGTTCTATGGTAACAGGAGTGATAGCATTCCTCAGGTATCACCATGGTGTTCTATGGTAACAGGAGTGATAGCATTCCTCAGGTATCACCATGGTGTTCTACGGTAACAGGAGTGATAGCATTCCTCAGGTATCACCATGGTGTTCTATGGTAACAGGAGTGATAGCATTCCTCAGGTATCACCATGGTGTTCTATGGTAACAGGAGTGATAGCATTCCTCAGGTATCACCATGGTGTTCTATGGTAACAGGAGTGATAGCATTCCTCAGGTATCACCATGGTGTTCTACGGTAACAGGAGTGATAGCATTCCTCAGGTATCACCATGGTGTTCTACGGTAACAGGAGTGATAGCATTCCTCAGGTATCACCATGGTGTTCTATGGTAACAGGAGTGATAGCATTCCTCAGGTATCACCATGGTGTTCTATGGTAACAGGAGTGATAGCATTCCTCAGGTATCACCATGGTGTTCTATGGTAACAGGAGTGATAGCATTCCTCAGGTATCACCATGGTGTTCTACGGTAACAGGAGTGATAGCATTCCTCAGGTATCACCATGGTGTTCTATGGTAACAGGATTTAAGATCATTCAGCTCAAGTGTAAAACGCCTATCAAAGTCCAGAATGTGTAGCTGAACACACAGCTGTGTTCTAGAACATTGGACCGTTGGCTTTCATACTGTTTGAATTCTCAGTGCGGCTCAAGTTATTTTTCCAGATGTTACACATTGAAATGAATAGAGGACGTGTACGTGGAGTCGTGATGGTTGTGCATTTTGGGGAGGTGCGCGGTCGGCTGTGCCTCCCTGTGGATGGTGGTAGAGCCACGTAGCTATGTCACAACGGGACGATGGACTGTCACATCTCTGCGTCTGTCGACTCTGAACACTGACCAAACACACAAACACGCTCACGCTCACACACCCTCCTCAAGACAGCCCCAGCGCCATCCTACCTTGGCGATCTGGACACACCAGTTGAGCAGCAGCTGGGAGCCGATGTTGTCCTTGTGTTCGTGGACGTAGTCGAGGAGGCAGCCGTGGGGCATGAGCTGCGTGACCAGCTGTGTGGTGGGGCTCAGGCAGACCCCCAGGAGACGCACCAGGTGGGGGTGCTCCATGCTGGCCATAATCAGAGCCTCCTGGTGGGGATAGATAGGGACTCAGGCCTGGGGGAATCTGACAGAACACTGTGGACGGAGGGAGGGAGTATACAGAGCAAACAGCCAAGTGCACACGGGTGGAAGGGGAATACAAGTGTTATGATGATGGGTGTTGACAATGTAGTGTAGTGTAGTGTAGTGTAGTGTAGTGTAGTGTAGTGTAGTGTAGTGTAGAGTAGTGTAGTGTAGTAGTGTAGTGTAGTGTAGTGTAGTGTAGTGTAGTGTAGTGTACTGTAGTGTAGTAGTGTAGTGTAGTAGTGTAGTGTAGAGTAGTGTAGTGTAGTGTAGTAGTGTAGTGTAGTAGTGTAGTGTAGTGTAGTAGTGTAGTGTAGTAGTGTAGTGTAGTGTAGTAGTGTAGTGTAGTAGTGTAGTGTAGTGTAGTAGTGTAGTGTAGTGTAGTGTAGTGTAGTGTAGTAGTGTAGTGTAGTGTAGTAGTGTAGTGTAGTGCAGTGTAGTGTAGTGTAGTGTAGTGCAGTGCAGTGTAGTGTAGTGAATGCCAGGGTGTGTGTGTCACAGACACCTTTGACAGACACTCATTCACCATTATTTCTCCCTCTATCTTCTACTGTAGCTACACACAGCCTGGCTGACTTCTACTGTAGCTACACACAGCCTGGCTGACTTCTACTGTAGCTACACACATCCTGGCTGACTTCTACTCTAGTTACACACAGCCTGGCTGACTTCTACTCTAGTTACACACAGCCTGGCTGACTTCTACTGTAGCTACACACAGCCTGGCTGACTTCTACTGTAGTTACACACAGCCTGGCTGACTTCTACTGTAGTTACACACAGCCTGGCTGACTTCTACTGTAGCTACACACAGCCTGGCTGACTTCTACTCTAGTTACACACAGCCTGGCTGACTTCTACTGTAGTTACACACAGCCTGGCTGACTTCTACTGTAGCTACACACAGCCTGGCTGACATCTACTCTAGCTACACACAGCCTGGCTGACTTCTACTCTAGTTACACACAGCCTGGCTGACTTCTACTCTAGTTACACACAGCCTGGCTGACTTCTACTGTAGTTACACACAGCCTGGCTGACTTCTACTGTAGCTACACACAGCCTGGCTGACTTCTACTGTAGTTACACACAGCCTGGCTGACTTCTACTGTAGTTACACACAGCCTGGCTGACTTCTACTTTAGCTACACACAGCCTGGCTGACTTCTACTCTAGTTACACACAGCCTGGCTGACTTCTACTCTAGTTACACACAGCCTGGATGACTTCTACTCTAGTTACACACAGCATGGCTGACTTCTACTGTAGCTACACACAGCCTGGCTGACTTCTACTCTAGCTACACACAGCCTGGCTGACTTCTACTGTAGTTACACACAGCCTGGCTGACTTCTACTGTAGTTACACACAGCCTGGCTGACTTATACTGTAGTTACACACAGCCTGGCTGACTTCTATTGTATTTACACACAGCCTGGCTGACTTCTACTCTAGCTACACACAGCCTGGCTGACTTCTACTCTAGTTACACACAGCCTGGTTGACTTCTACTGTAGCTACACACAGCCTGGCTGACATCTACTGTAGCTACACACAGCCTGGCTGACTTCTACTGTAGCTACACACAGCCTGGCTGACTTCTACTGTAGTTACACAGCCTGGCTGACTTCTACTGTAGCTACACACAGCCTGGCTGACTTCTACTGTAGTTACACACAGCCTGGCTGACTTCTACTTTAGCTACACACAGCCTGGCTGACTTCTACTCTAGTTACACACAGCCTGGCTGACTTCTACTCTAGTTACACACAGCCTGGCTGACTTCTACTGTAGCTACACACAGCCTGGCTGACTTCTACTCTAGTTACACACAGCCTGGCTGACTTCTACTCTAGTTACACACAGCCTGGCTGACTGCTACTGTAGTTACACACAGCCTGGCTGACTTCTACTGTAGCTACACACAGCCTGGCTGACTTCTACTGTAGTTACATACAGCCTGGCTGACTTCTACTGTAGCTACACACAGCCTGGCTGACTTCTACTGTAGTTACACACAGCCTGGCTGACTTCTACTTTAGCTACACACAGCCTGGCTGACTTCTACTCTAGTTACACAAAGCCTGGCTGACTTCTACTCTAGTTACACACAGCCTGGCTGACTTCTACTGTAGCTACACACAGCCTGGCTGACTTCTACTCTAGCTACACACAGCCTGGCTGACTTCTACTGTAGTTACACACAGCCTGGCTGACCTCTACTGTAGCTACACACAGCCTGGCTGACTTCTACTGTAGTTACACACAGCCTGGCTGACTTCTACTGTAGTTACACACAGCCTGGCTGACTTCTACTGTAGTTACACACAGCCTGGCTGACTTCTACTTTAGCTACACACAGCCTGGCTGACTTCTACTTTAGCTACACACAGCCTGGCTGACTTCTACTGTAGCTACACACAGCCTGGCTGACTTCTACTGTAGTTACACACAGCCTGGCTGACTTCTACTGTAGTTACACACAGCCTGGCTGACTTCTACTTTAGCTACACACAGCCTGGCTGACTTCTACTGTAGTTACACACAGCCTGGCTGACCTCTACTGTAGCTACGCACAGCCTGGCTGACTTCTACTGTAGTTACACACAGCCTGGCTGACTTCTACTGTAGCTACACACAGCCTGGCTGACTTCTACTGTAGTTACACACAGCCTGGCTGACTTCTACTGTAGTTACACACAGCCTGGCTGACTTCTACTGTAGCTACACACAGCCTGGCTGACTTCTACTCTAGCTACACACAGCCTGGCTGACTTCTACTGTAGTTACACACAGCCAGGCTGACCTCTACTGTAGCTACACACAGCCTGGCTGACTTCTACTGTAGGTACACACAGCCTGGCTGACTTCTACTTTAGCTACACACAGCCTGGCTGACTTCTACTTTAGCTACACACAGCCTGGCTGACTTCTACTCTAGTTACACACAGCCTGGCTGACTTCTACTGTAGTTACACACAGCCTGGCTGACTTCTACTGTAGCTACACACAGCCTGGCTGACTTCTACTGTAGTTACACACAGCCTGGCTGACTTCTACTGTAGTTACACACAGCCTGGCTGACTTCTACTGTAGTTACACACAGCCTGGCTGACTTCTACTGTAGTTACACACAGCCTGGCTGACTTCTACTTTAGCTACACACAGCCTGGCTGACTTCTACTCTAGTTACACACAGCCTGGCTGACTTCTACTCTAGTTACACACAGCCTGGCTGACTTCTACTGTAGCCACACACAGCCTGGCTGACTTCTACTCTAGTTACACACAGCCTGGCTGACTTCTACTCTAGTTACACACAGCCTGGCTGACTTCTACTGTAGTTACACACAGCCTGGCTGACTTCTACTCTAGTTACACACAGCCTGGTTGACTTCTACTGTAGTTACACACAGCCTGGCTGACTTCTACTCTAGTTACACACAGCCTGGCTGACTTCTACTCTAGTTACACACAGCCTGGCTGACTTCTACTCTAGCTACACACAGCCTGGCTGACTTCTACTGTAGCCACACACAGCCTGGCTGACTTCTACTCTAGTTACACACAGCCTGGCTGACTTCTACTGTAGCTACACACAGCCTGGCTGACTTCTACTGTAGCTACACACAGCCTGGCTGACTTCTACTGTAGCTACACACAGCCTGGCTGACTTCTACTGTAGCTACACACAGCCTGGCTGACTTCTACTGTAGCTACACACAGCCTTGCTGACTTCTACTCTAGCTACACACAACCTGGCTGACTTCTACTGTAGTTACACACAGCCTGGCTGACTTCTACTGTAGTTACACACAGCATGGCTGACTTCTACTGTAGTTACACACAGCCTGGCTGACTTCTACTGTAGTTACACACAGTATGGATGACTTCTACTCTAGTTACACACAGCCTGGCTGACTTCTACTCTAGCTACACACAACCTGGCTGACTTCTACTCTAGTTACACACAGCCTGGCTGACTTCTACTGTAGCTACAAACAGCCTGGCTGACTTCTACTCTAGCTACACACAGCCTGGCTGACTTCTACTGTAGTTACACAGCCTGGCTGACTTCTACTGTAGCTACACACAGCCTGGCTGACTTCTACTGTAGCTACACACAACCTGCCTGACTTCTACTGTAGTTACACACAGCCTGGCTGACTTATACTGTAGTTACACACAGCCTGGCTGACTTCTATTGTATTTACACACAGCCTGGCTGACTTCTACTCTAGCTACACACAGCCTGGCTGACTTCTACTCTAGTTACACACAGCCTGGCTGACTTCTACTCTAGTTACACACAGCCTGGCTGACTTCTACTGTAGCTACAAACAGCCTGGCTGACTTCTACTCTAGTTACACACAGCCTGGTTGACTTCTACTGTAGCTACACACAGCCTGGCTGACTTCTATTGTATTTACACACAGCCTGGCTGACTTCTACTCTAGCTACACACAGCCTGGCTGACTTCTACTCTAGTTACATACAGCCTGGCTGACTTCTACTGTAGTTACACACAGCCTGGCTGACTTCTACTGTAGTTACACACAGCCTGGCTGACTTCTACTCTAGTTACACACAGCCTGGCTGACTTCTACTGTAGTTACACACAGCCTGGCTGACTTCTACTGTAGCTACACACAGCCTGGCTGACTTCTACTGTAGTTACACACAGCCTGGCTGACTTCTACTGTAGCTACACAAAGCCTGGCTGACTTCTACTCTAGTTACACACAGCCTGGCTGACTTCTACTTTAGCTACAAACAGCCTGGCTGACTTCTACTGTAGCTACACACAGCCTGGCTGACTTCTACTCTAGTTACACACAGCCTGGCTGACTTCTACTGTAGCTACAAACAGCCTGGCTGACTTCTACTCTAGCTACAGACAGCCTGGCTGACTTCTACTGTAGCTACACACAGCCTGGCTGACTTCTACTCTAGTTACACAGCCTGGCTGACTTCTACTCTAGTTACACACAGCCTGGCTGACTTCTACTCTAGTTACACACAGCCTGGCTCACTTCTACTCTAGTTACACACAGCCTGGCTAACTTCTACTCTGATACACACAGCCTGGTTGACTTCTACTCTAGTTACACACAGCCTGGCTGACTTCTACTCTAGTTACACACAGCCTGGCTGACTTCTACTCTAGTTACACACAGCCTGGCTGACTTCTACTGTAGTTACACACAGCCTGGCTGACTTCTACTCTAGTTACACACAGCCTGGCTGACTTCTACTCTAGTTACACACAGCCTGGCTGACTTCTACTCTAGTTACACACAGCCTGGCTGACTTCTACTCTAGTTACACAAAGCCTGGCTGACTTCTACTCTAGATACACACAGCCTGGCTGACTTCTACTGTAGCTACACACAACCTGGCTGACTTCTACTCTAGTTACACACAGCCTGGCTGACGTCTACTGTAGTTACACACAGCCTGGCTGACTTCTACTGTAGCTACACACAGCCTGGCTTACTTCTACTGTAGTTACACACAGCCTGGCTGACTTCTACTGTAGCTACACACAGCCTGGCTGACTTCTACTGTAGTTACACAGCCTGGCTGACTTCTACTTTAGCTACAAACAGCCTGGCTGACTTCTACTGTAGCTACACACAGCCTGGCTGACTTCTACTCTAGCTACAGACAGCCTGGCTGACTTCTACTGTAGCTACACACAGCCTGGCTGACTTCTACTGTAGCTACACACAGCCTGGCTGACTTCTACTCTAGCTACAGACAGCCTGGCTTACTTCTACTGTAGTTACACACAGCCTGGCTGACTTCTACTCTAGCTACACACAGCCTGGCTGACTTCTACTCGAGCTACACACAGCCTGGCTGACTTCTACTGTAGCTACACACAGCCTGGCTGACTTCTACTCTAGTTACACACAGCCTGGCTGACTTCTACTCTAGTTACACACAGCCTGGCTCACTTCTACTCTAGTTACACACAGCCTGGCTAACTTCTACTCTAGATACACACAGCCTGGTTGACTTCTACTCTAGTTACACACAGCCTGGCTGACTTCTACTCTAGTTACACACAGCCTGGCTGACTTCTACTGTAGCTACAAACAGCCTGGCTGACTTCTACTCTAGCTACAGACAGCCTGGCTGACTTCTACTGTAGCTACACAAAGCCTGGATGACTTCTACTCTAGTTACACACAGCCTGGCTGACTTCTACTCAAGTTACACACAGCCTGGCTGCCTTCTACTCTAGTTACACACAGCCTGGCTCACTTCTACTCTAGTTACACACAGCCTGGCTAACTTCTTCTCTAGATACACACAGCCTGGTTGACTTCTACTCTAGTTACACACAGCCTGGCTGACTTCTACTCTAGTTACACACAGCCTGGCTGACTTCTACTCTAGTTACACACAGCCTGGCTGACTTCTACTGTAGTTACACACAGCCTGGCTGACTTCTACTCTAGTTACACACAGCCTGGCTGACTTCTACTCTAGTTACACACAGCCTGGCTGACTTCTACTCTAGTTACACACAGCCTGGCTGACTTCTACTCTAGTTACACAAAGCCTGGTTGACTTCTACTCTAGATACACACAGCCTGGCTGACTTCTACTGTAGCTACACACAACCTGGCTGACTTCCACTGTAGCTACACACAGCCTGGCTGACTTCTACTGTAGCTACACACAGCCTGGCTGACTTCTACTCTAGTTACACACAGCCTGGCTGATTTCTACTCTAGTTACACACAGCCTGGCTGACTTCTATTCTAGTTACACACAGCCTGGCTGATTTCTACTCTAGTTACACACAGCCTGGCTGACTTCTACTCTAGTTACACACAGCCTGGCTGACTTCTACTCTAGTTACACACAGCCTGGCTGACTTCTACTCTAGCTAAACACAGCCTGGCTGACTTCTACTCGAGCTACACACAGCCTGATTGACTTCTACTGTAGTTACACACAGCCTGGCTGACTTCTACCCTAGTTACACACAGCCTGGCTGACTTCTACTCTAGTTACACACAGCCTGGCTGACTTCTACTCTAGTTACACACAGCCTGGCTGATTTCTACTCTAGTTACACACAGCCTGGCTGACTTCTATTCTAGTTACACACAGCCTGGCTGATTTCTACTCTAGTTACACACAGCCTGGCTGACTTCTACTGTAGTTACACACAGCCTGGCTGACTTCTACTGTAGTTACACACAGCCTGGCTGACTTCTACTGTAGCTACACACAGCCTGGCTGACTTCTACTCTAGTTACACACAGCCTGGCTGACTTCTACTCTAGTTACACACAGCCTGGCTGACTTCTACTGTAGCTACACACAGCCTGGCTGACTTCTACTCTAGTTACACACAGCCTGGCTGACATCTACTGTAGCTACACCCAGCCTGGCTGACTTCTACTGTAGTTACACACAGCCTTGATGACTTATTCTCTAGTTACACACAGCCTGGCTGACTTCTATTGTATTTACACACAGCCTGGCTGACTTCTACTCTAGCTACACACAGCCTGGCTGACTTCTACTCTAGTTACACACAGCCTGGTTGACTTCTACTCTAGCTACACACAGCCTGGCTGACTTCTACTCTAGTTACACACAGCCTGGCTGACTTCTATTCTAGTTACACACAGCCTGGCTGACTTCTACTCTAGTTACACACAGCCTGGCTGACTTCTACTGTAGTTACACACAGCCTGGCTGACTTCTACTCTAGTTACACACAGCCTGACTGACTTCTACTCTAGTTACACGCAGCCTGGCTGACTTCTACTGTAGTTACACACAGCCTGGCTGACTTCTACTCTAGATACACACAGCCTGGCTGACTTCTACTCTAGTTACACACAGCCTGGCTGACTTCTACTCTAGTTACACACATCCTGGCTGACTGCTACATTCTCTCCACAAAGAGCAGGGTATTTTGAAGCTGCCAGGGGCTTGATAGATGAAAGGCCGTTACATTTAGATTCTAAAGGAGGTGAGAGTGGCTCAGCGGTGGAGAGTACATTAATCCCGGCACAGTGCAGGCAGTAGAGAGGTCCTTTTGGCACCGACAGTGCCCTGATTTAACACCGGGGTAAAGTAGCAGCATTACATCTACACTTCATAAAACTACAGCACATTATACAAGCCCAGAGTACAGCCAAATATGGTCGTGGAAGTCTGAACCAGACACTCACACAGGAGGAAAACAAGTGCCTTTGTGAGTCTCTGTTGTGTGATAGGAGGCTCTGACAGTTGTTAGAAGGGAGAGTGCTTCTGCACTAGGATATGAGGGCTAATATATGAGGTATATGAGCCCAAGGGATAGACTGGCACAGGCCCAGGGATAGACTGGCACAGACCCAGGGATAGACTGGCAAAGCCCCAGGGATAGACTGGCACAGCCCCAGGGATAGACTGGCACAGTCCAAGGGATAGACTGGCACAGCCCCAGGGATAGACTGGCACAGCCCCAGGTATAGACTGGCACAGCCCCAGGGATAGACTGGCACAGTCCAAGGGATAGACTGGCACAGCCCCAGGTATAGACTAGCACAGCCCCAGGGATAGACTGGCACAGTCCAAGGGATAGAATGGCACAGCCCAAGAGATAGACTGGCACAGCCCAAGAGATAGACTGGCACAGCCGGAGAGATAGACTGGCACAGCCCCAGGGTTAGACTGGCACAACCCCAGGGATAGACTGGCACAGCCCAAGGGATAGACTGGCACAGCCCCAGGGATAGACTGGCACAGCCCCAGGGATAGACTGGCACAGACCTAGGGATAGACTTGCACAGCCCCAAGGATAGATTGGCACAGCCCCAGGGATAGACTGGCACAGCCCCAGGGATAGACTGGCACAGCCCCAGGGATGCAAAGATGTGTGTGTGTGTGTGTTTAAGTTTATGAGTGTCTTTATGAGTAATATAGAGTTGTTAATATAATCATTCATTCACATGAATTATTCCAAACTACTCACTCACACACACACACACACACACACACACACACACACACACACACACACACACACACACACACACACACACACACACACACACACACACACACACACACACACACACACACACACACACACACACACACACACACACACACACACACACACACACACACACACACACACACACACACACACACACACACACACACACACACACACACACACACACACACACACATCCACTTCCAGACAGTGAATGATGCTAAGCAATGTGTGTGTGTGTGGTGTGTGGTGTGTGTGTGTGTGTGTGTGTGTGTGTGTGTGTGTGTGTGTGTGTGTGTGTGTGTGTGTGTGTGTGTGTGTGTGTGTGTGTGTGTGTGTGTGTGTGTGTGTGTGTGTGTGTGTGTGTGAGAGGGAGAACAGCTTGTTGGCTCCTGGTCTGTCTCTAACTGTCCCAGTGGCAGCCTGTGGGCCTGCTTTTAGATTGCAGTTTAAAAACTGGGGAGCCATGTGGGCTCTGGATGTCCAACACCATCCACAGGGAGACAGGAAGGAGGGAGAAGGAAGGGAGGATGGGGCTTTTCAATTAGGTTTGGCAATATGCCTCTCTCTCCAACCAGCATGCTTGATAGACCCTACCCCAATCCTACACCCTACCCCATTGTCCTTCCTAAGCCATCCTCTGTCCTACCCTGTCCTCTATCCTACCCTATCCCAACCTCTATCCTACCCCGTCCTCTATCCTACCCCATCCTCTAACCACTATCCCAACCTCTATCCTACCCCATCCTCTATCCTACCCCATCCTCTATCCTACCCCATCCTCTAACCACTATCCCAACCTCTATCCTACCCCATCCTCTATCCTACCCCATCCTCTATCCTACCCCATCCTCTAACCACTATCCCATCCTCTATTCTACCCCATCCTCTATCCTAACCCATCCTCTAACCCCTATCCCATCCTCTATCCTACCCCATCATATAACCCCTACCCCATACTCTATCCTACCCCATGCTCAGTCGTACCCCATCCTCTATCCTACCCCATCCTCCATCCTACCCCGTCCTATATCCTACCCCATGATCAGTCCTACCCCATCCTTTATCCTACCCCATCCTCCATCCTACCCCATCCTATATCCTACCCCATGATCAGTCCTACCCCATCCTCTATCCTACCCCATCCTCCATCCTACTCCATCCTATATCCTACCCCATGATCAGTCCTACCCCATCCTCTATACTACCCCGTCCTATATCCTACCCCATGCTCAGTCCTACCCCATGCTCTATTCTACCCCATGCTCTATTCTACCCCATCCTCTATTCTACCCCATCCTCTATTCTACCCCATCCTCTATCCTACCCCATCCTCTCCCATCCTCTATCCTACCCAATCCTCTAACGCCTACCCCAGCCTCTATCCAACCCCATCCGCTACCCCATCGTCTATCCTACCCCATCCTCTAACCCCTACCCCATCCTCTAACCCTACCCCATCCCCTATCCCATCCTCTTTCATACCCCTTCCTCTGTCCGACCCCATCCTCTGTCTGACCCCATCCTCTCCCATCCTCTATAATACACCATCCTCTATCCTACCCCATCCTCTAATCCCTACCCCATCTCCACCCCATCTCCATTAACCCCTTCTCCATCCTCTATCCCTACCCCATCCTCTATCCCCAACCCCATCCTCTAATCCCTACCCCATCCTCTAACCCCTTCTCCATCCTCTAATCCCTACCCCATCCTCTAATCCCTACCCCATCCTTTAACCCCTACCCCATCCTCTAATCCCTACCCCATCCTCTAACCCCTACCCTTATTCTAACCCCAACTCCAGCCTCTACCCTACCCCATCCTCTAACCCTTACCACACCCTCTATCCCCTACCCTATCATATAATCCCTACTCCATCCTCTAACCCCTACTCCATCCTCTATCCAACCCCATCCTCCATCCTACCCCATCCTCTACCCCTACCCCATCCTCTATCCAACCCCATCCTCAATTCCATGCCCCATCCTCTACCCCTACCCCATCCTCTAACCCTTACCCCATCCTCTACCCATACCTCATCCTCTATCCAACCCCATCCCCTAACCCATACCCCATCCTCTATCCAACCCCATCCCCTAACCCATACCCCATCCTCTATCCTACCCCATCCTCTATCCTACCCCATCCTCTATCCTACCCCATCCTCTGTCCGACCCCAATACTCTCCCATCCTCTATCCTACCCCATCCTCTATCCTACCCCCAACCCAGGCATGGCTCAAAGGCAAGTCAAGGGCTTCTACCCCCTCTCCCTCTGTCCTCTTCCCTGCATACCCTCTACCCAGTGATCCAGACAAGGCTATATGCCATATAAACACCTGGTGATGTGAACAGACCTGGTGCAATAGACTACATGTCAGGCATTTAGCTGGGGGAGGAGTTTCTGGGCTGAACTAATCAACCAGACTAGACTGAGGTTTCAGAAGATGGAATGAGCTCAACTAATATCTCAGAGAATACAATGTTATATGTGTGTAATACACACACACACACACACACACACACACACACACACACACACACACACACACACACACACACACACACACACACACACACACACACACACACACACACACACACACACACACACACACACACACACACACACACACACACACACACAGTTGTAGTGTAATACTCACGTCCATGAACTCCACGTTTGCTTTGGGCCCCGTAGCCTCGTTCAGGATCTTTATGGCCACTGGGATCTTTACTGTCTCTCCTTCAGGGACCCAGATACCCTGAAATACACAGGCAGGGATAGTTACCACTGGGATCTTTACTGTCTTGCCCTCTGGGACCCAGATACCCTGAAATACACAGGCAGGGAGAGTTACCACTGGGATCTTTAATGTCTCTCTCTCTGGGACCCAGATACCCTGAAATACACAGGCAGGGAGAGTTACCACTGGGATCTTTACTGTCTCTCTCTCTGGGACCCAGATACCCTGAAATACACAGGCAGGGAGAGTTACCACTGGGATCTTTACTGTCTCTCTCTCTGGGACCCAGATACCCTGAAATACACAGGCAGGGAGAGTTACCACTGGGATCTTTACTGTCTCTCTCTCTGGGACCCAGATACCCTGAAATACACAGGCAGGTAGAGTTACCACTGGGATCTTTACTGTCTCTCTCTCTGGGACCCAGATACCCTGAAATACACAGGCAGGGAGAGTTACCACTGGGATCTTTACTGTCTCTCTCTCTGGGACCCAGATACCCTGAAATACACAGGCAGGGAGAGTTACCACTGGGATCTTTACTGTCTCTCTCTCTGGGACCCAGATACCCTGAAATACACAGGCAGGGAGAGTTACCACTGGGATCTTTACTGTCTTGCCCTCTGGGACCCAGATACCCTGAAATACACAGGCAGTGAGAGTTACCACTGGGATCTTTAATGTCTCTCTCTCTGGGACCCAGATACCCTGAAATACACAGGCAGGGAGAGTTACCACTGGGATCTTTACTGTCTCTCTCTCTGGGACCCAGATACCCTGAAATACACAGGCAGGGAGAGTTACCACTGGGATCTTTACTGTCTCTCTCTCTGGGACCCAGATACCCTGAAATACACAGGCAGGGAGAGTTACCACTGGGATCTTTACTGTCTCTCTCTCTGGGACCCAGATACCCTGAAATACACAGGCAGGTAGAGTTACCACTGGGATCTTTACTGTCTCTCTCTCTGGGACCCAGATACCCTGAAATACACAGGCAGGGAGAGTTACCACTGGGATCTTTACTGTCTCTCTCTCTGGGACCCAGATACCCTGAAATACACAGGCAGGGAGAGTTACCACTGGGATCTTTACTGTCTCTCTCTCTGGGACCCAGATACCCTGAAATACACAGGCAGGGAGAGTTACCACTGGGATCTTTACTGTCTCTCCTTCAGGGACCCAGATACCCTGAAATACACAGGCAGGGAGAGTTACCACTGGGATCTTTACTGTCTCTCTCTCTGGGACCCAGATACCCTGAAATACACAGGCAGGGAGAGTTACCACTGGGATCTTTACTGTCTCTCTCTCTGGGACCCAGATACCCTGAAATACACAGGCAGGGAGAGTTACCACTGGGATCTTTACTGTCTCTCCTTCAGGGACCCAGATACCCTGAAATACACAGGCAGGGAGAGTTACCACTGTTAAACACACACTCCTATGGACATATCAACAGACTTTGACACACTGAAAGGAGACACATAAACCCTTCCAACAATCTCAGAGAGTAGAAGCAATGTCAGAAATAATGAAAAAAGACAGACACTCACAAACATACACAGTATTACACACAGTCACACTGTCATCTGTCATATCAGGACAGAACCATGAACCAAAAATAACGAAAGGCAAAATAACGAAAGGCAAAATAACGAAAGGCAAAATAACGAAAGGCAAAATAACGAAAGGCAAAATAACGAAAGGCAAAATAACGAAAAGCACACTCACAAACAGAGGCACACTCACAAACAGCGGCACACTCACAAACAGAGGCACAACCAACCGTACCTTGTGGACTGTGCCGAAGGCTCCCGAGCCGAGGATCTTAACCCTCTTGAGCTCTGTCTCTTTGAGGATGCGAAGCTGGGCCTGGTTGGGGGCCGTGCCGCTAGGGGTCAGGGGCTCCACCAACTGGAACACACACACATACACACACACAGGCCCACATACACACACACACATACAAACGCACACACACACACCGAGAGGCGCACACACACACACACACACACATGGTCAATACCTCCATCAGCCGACCAATCAATACATATCTTAATGAGCCAATCAGCCTATCAGAGCCCTTCATATAGGTTTATCAACGACAGAATCAACCAGCTCAGCATCGGTCATCAAACACCATAATGAGACCATATATCTGTCAGTCAGTGTGTGTGTGTGTTCGTTTGTTGGTGTGTATGTGTGTGTCTCTCTATGTTCCTGTGTGTCTCTATGTTCCTGTTTGTCTCTATGTTCCTGTGTGTCTCTATGTCCCTGTGTCTCTCTGTTCCTGTGTGTGTGTGTGTGTGTCTCTATGTTCCTGTGTGTCTCTATGTTCCTGTGTGTCTCTATGTTCCTGTGTGTGTCTCTATGTTCCTGTGTGTCTCTATGTTCCTGTGTGTCTCTATGTTCCTGTGTGTCACTATGTTCATGTGTGTCTCTATGTTCATGTGTGTCTCTATGTTCCTGTGTGTCTCTATGTTCCTGTGTGTCTCTATGTTCCTGTGTGTCTCTATGTTCCTGTGTGTCACTATGTTCCTGTGTGTCTCTATGTTCCTGTGTGTCTCTCTATGTTCCTGTGTGTCTCTATGTTCCTGTGTGTCTCTATGTTCCTGTGTGTCTCTCTATGTTCCTGTGTGTCTCTATGTTCCTGTGTGTGTCTCTATGTTCCTGTGTGTCTCTATGTTCCTGTGTGTCACTATGTTCCTGTGTGTCTCTATGTTCCTGTGTGTCTCTCTATGTTCCTGTGTGTCTCTATGTTCCTGTGTGTCTCTATGTTCCTGTGTGTCTCTATGTTCCTGTGTGTCACTATGTTCCTGTGTGTCTCTATGTTCCTGTGTGTCTCTATGTCCCTGTGTGTGTCTCTATGTTCCTGTGTGTCTCTATGTTCCTGTGTGTCTCTATGTTCCTGTGTGTCTCTATGTTCCTGTGTGTCTCTATGTTCCTGTGTGTCTCTATGTTCCTGTGTGTCTCTATGTCCCTGTGTGTGTCTCTATGTTCCTGTGTGTCTCTATGTCCCTGTGTGTCTCTCTATGTTCCTGTGTGTCTCTATGTTCCTGTGTGTCTCTATGTTCCTGTGTGTCTCTATGTTCCTGTGTGTCTCTATGTTCCTGTGTGTCTCTCTATGTTCCTGTGTGTCTCTATGTTCCTGTGTGTCTCTATGTTCCTGTGTGTGTCTCTATGTCCCTGTGTGTCTCTATGTTCCTGTGTGTCTCTATGTTCCTGTGTGTCTCTATGTTCCTGTGTGTCTCTCTATGTCCCTGTGTGTCTCTATGTTCCTGTGTGTCTCTATGTTCCTGTGTGTCTCTATGTTCCTGTGTGTCTCTATGTCCCTGTGTGTCTCTATGTTCCTGTGTGTCTCTATGTTCCTGTGTGTCTCTATGTTCCTGTGTGTGTCTCTATGTTCCTGTGTGTCTCTATGTTCCTGTGTGTGTGTGTGTGTGTGTGTGTGTGTGTGTGTGTGTGTGTGTGTGTGTGTGTGTGTGTGTGTGTGTGTGTGTGTGTGTGTGTGTGTCTATGTTCCCTGCATGTGTGTCTCTGCTCACTGTGTGTGTGTCTCTATGTTCCTGTGTGTGTGTCTCTATGTTCCTGTGTGTGTGTGTGTCTTGTGTGTGTCTCTATGTTCCCTGTATGTGTGTCTCTGCTCGCTGTGTGTGTCTCTATGTTCCTGTGTGTGTGTGTGTCTTGTGTGTGTCTCTATGTTCCCTGTATGTGTGTCTCTGCTCGCTGTGTGCGTGTCTCTGAGTTCCTGTGTGTGTGTCTCTGCTCGCTGTCTGTGTGTCTCTATGTTCCTGTGTGTGTGTCTCTGAGTTCCTGTGTGTGTGTCTCTGAGTTCCTGTGTGTGTGTCTCTATGTTCCTGTGTGTGTGTCTCTGCTCGCTGTGTGTGTGTCTCTATGTTCCTGTGTGTGTGTGTCTCTATGTTCCTGTGTGTGTGTCTCTGCTCGCTGTGTGTGTGTGACTTGTGTGTGTGTGTCTCTGAGTACCTGTGTGTGTGTCTCTATGTTCCTGTGTGTGTGTCTCTGCCCGCTGTGTGTGTGTGTGTGTGTTGTGTGTGTGTGTCTCTATGTTCCTGTGTGTGTGTCTCTGCTCGCTGTGTGTGTGTGTGTGTGTGTGTGTGTGTGTGTGTGTGTGTGTGTGTGTGTGTGTGTGTGTGTGTGTGTGTGTGTGTGTGTGTGTGTGTGTGTGTCTCTCTCTATGTTCCTGTGTGTGTGTCTCTGCCCGCTGTGTGTGTGTGTGTCTTGTGTGTGTGTGTCTCTATGTTCCTGTGTGTGTGTCTCTGCTCGCTGTGTGTGTGTGTGTGTGTGTGTGTGTGTGTGTGTGTGTGTGTGTGTGTGTGTGTGTGTGTGTGTGTGTGTGTGTGTGTGTGTGTGTGTGTGTGTGTGTGTGTGTGTGTGTGTGTGTGTGTGTGTGTGTGTGTGTGTGTGTCTCTCTATGTTCCTGTGTGTGTGTCTCTGCCCGCTGTGTGTGTGTGTGTCTTGTGTGTGTGTGTCTCTATGTTCCTGTGTGTGTGTCTCTATGTTCCTGTGTGTGTCTCTGCCCGCTGTGTGTGTGTGTGTGTTGTGTGTGTGTGTCTCTATGTTCCTGTGTGTGTGTCTCTGCCCGCTGTGTGTGTGTGTGTCTTGTGTGTGTGTGTCTCTATGTTCCTGTGTGTGTGTCTCTGTTCGCTGTGTGTGTGTGTCTGTTTACTTCAATCAGTCAGGTGCATATATATAGATATTCAGTAGGATATAAAATCAGGATCACTGAGACGTTCACTGGGGTCCATGACATTGCCCACGGCTTTGCAAAGACACACTACACACACCCAGCGTCATTCAGAGTCATTATCATGTGTCTGATCTAGCATGTAAGCCCTGAGCTATTGCTAGTGGAAGTGAGCCAACAGTAGCATTGGCTGAAAGAGAGAAGGAGAGGGAGGGAATGGAGAGAGAAAGAGAGAGAGAGAGTGAATTGAGAGTGAGCGAGAGAGAGAGAGAGAGAGAGAGAGAGAGAGAGAATTGAGAGAGAGAGAGAAAGAGGGAGAGAGAGAGAGGGAGAGAGAGGGAGAGAGAAATAGAGAGTGAATTGAGAGAGAGAGAGAGGGAGAGGGAGAGAGAGAAAGAAAGAGAATTGAGAGAGAGTGAGAGAGAGAGAGAGAGAGGGGGAGGGAGAGAGAGAGAGAGGGAGGGAGGGAGAGAGAGAGCGAAAGAGAGAGAGAGAGAGAGGCAAGTTCTATTAATTTACTCTCTCTGCTATCCAACAGCCCTCCAGTCCAGTCATGGTCCCAATGAATAACAACAGCATGGCCCTCTCAGCATGTGAACCTACTACCACTCTATCACGGCCCTGAGCCCTCTCTCTGACACACACACACACTCCACTGGAGAATATCCCAGCCTGCCTGTGCCAGATGAGGTGGAGCAGCACGGCCCTGCAGAGGGGTGATAGATTTTACCATGCAGAGCTTGAAATGTGGCATTTACAGAATCAACAACAACAGCAACAAGAAACTCAATGCCCCCAAACCATAAAATAAGGTATTCCATTATCTGTGAGTGAGAGAGAGAGAGAGAGAGAGAGAGAGAGAGAGAGAGAGAGAGAGAGAGAGAGAGAGAGAGAGAGAGAGAGAGAGAGAGAGAGAGAGAGAGAGAGAGAGAGAGAGAGAGAGACAGAGACAGAGACAGAGACAGAGACAGAGACAGAGACAGAGACAGAGAGAGAGAGAGTTCTAAACATACCATAAATATGAGAGAGAATAATAAATAAAAAATAATGAAAGAAAGATGATTCCCAGTAAACCTGGACAAAAACAAAGACTAGGAGTCTAGAACAGTGAGGTGTTGTCTGGTGCCCTGGGACTGAAAATCTAATGCCTGACTTGAAATCAAGTAAGGGAGCTGTCCACTGGCCCACTCTAGCATGTGGTGCTGAAATGGCCCCTTGGCTCTGAACAGAGGAGAAGGGGAGGTGGAGCCCACAGAGCAAGCACAGTGGGACAACTAAACCTATTAGTGTTGCTCCAGCAGACAGACAAGGAGTCAATGTTCAAATCAGGGGTCAGGGGTCAAAGAGTAATCTGGGAAAGTCCTTGGTAGCTCCACACAGTCTCAGAGACAAGCATTTAAAAAAAATCTGTCTTCAAAAAGCCTTAGACCATATATTTTCATTCATCTGCCCCTTGTCTTAGAAGTTAGAGAAGAGTGAGGAAAGGAATATACATGTACATGCGAGAAAGAGATATATAAAAAGGGTTTCAAGAGTTGGATGGAGAGAGGAGAGAGGGAGAGGTGATAGAGAGAGAGGACATAGAGGAGCTAGACACAGAGAGTGGAGATATAGAGAGAGGAGAGGGAGAGGTGATAGAGAGAGAGGACATAGAGGAGCTAGACACAGAGAGTGGAGATATAGAGAGAGGAGAGGGAGAGGTGATAGAGAGAGAGGACATAGAGGAGCTAGACACAGAGAGTGGAGATAGAGAGAGGACAGAGAGAGGAGAGAGGGATAGGTGATAGAGAGAGAGGACATAGAGGAACTAGACACAGAGAGTGGAGATATAGAGTGAGGACAGAGAGAGGAGATATAGAGAGAGGACAGAGAGAGGAGAGAGGGAGAGGTGATAGAGAGAGAGGACATAGAGGAACTAGACACAGAGAGTGGAGATATAGAGAGAGGACAGAGAGAGGAGATATAGAGAGAGTACATAGAGAGACTCACCCTCTTCAACATATATATCAATGAATTTCGAGAGCACTAGAACATTCTGCAGCACCCGGTCTCACCCTACTAGAATCTGAAGTCAAATGTCTACTGTTTGCTGATGATCTGGTGCTTCTATTACCAACCAAGGAGGTCCTACAGCAACACCTAGATATTCTGCACAGATTCTGCCAGACCTGGGCCCTGACAGTAAATCTCAGTAAGACCAAGATAATGGTGTTCCAAAAAAGGTCCAGTCGCCAGGACCACAAATACAAATTCCATCTAGACACCGTTGCCCTAGAGCACACAAAAAACTATACATAGCTCAGCCTAAACATCAGCACCACAAGTAACGAGCACCACGATCTGAGAGACAAGGCAAGAAGGGCCTTCTATGCCATCAAAAGGAACATAAAATTCAACATCTGGCTAAAAATACTTGACTCAGTCAAAGAACCCATTGCCCTTTATGGTTGTGAGGTCTGGGGTCCGCTCACCAACCAAGATTTCACAAAATGGGATAAACACCAAATTGAGACTCTGCATGCAGAATTCAGCATGAAAAAATATCCTCCGTGTACAACGTAGAAAACCAAATAATGCATGCAGAGCAGAATTAAGCCGATAACCACTAATGATCAAAATCCAGAAAAGAGCCGTTAAATTCTACAACCACCTAAAAGGAAGCAATTCCCAAACCTTCCATAACAAAGCCATCACCTACAGAGAGATGAACCTGGAGAAGAGTCCCCTAAGCAAGCTGGTCCTGGGGCTCTGTTCACAAACACAAACAGACCCCACAGAGCCCCAGGACAGCACCACAATTAGACCCAACCAAATCATGAGAAAACAAAAAGATAATTACTTGACACATTGGAAAGAATTAACAAACAAAACAGAGCAAACTAGAATGCTATTTGGCCCTAAACAGATAGTACACAGTGGCAGAATACATGACCACTGTGACTGACCCAAACTTAAGGAAAGCTTTGACTATGTACAGACTCAGTGAGCATAGCCTTTCTATTGAGAAAGGCCACTGTAGGCAGACCTGGCTCTCAAGAGGAGACAGGCTATGTGCACACTGCCCACAAAATGAGGTGGAAACTGAGCTGCACTTCCTAACCTCCTGCCCAATGTATGACCATATTAGAGACACATATTTCCCTCAGATTACATAGATCCACAAAGAATTCAAAAACAAACCCAATTTTGATAAACTCCCATATCTACTGGGTGAAATACCACAGTGTGCCATCACAGCAGCAAGATTTGTGACCTGTTGCCACAAGAAAAGGGCAACCAGTGAAGAACAAATATCATTGTAAATACAACCCATATTTATGGTTATTTATTTTCCCTTTTGTACTTTAACCATTTGTACAACGTAACAACACTGTAGATAGACATAATATGACATTTGTAATGTCTTTATTCTTTTGAAACTTCTATGAGTGTAATGTTTACTGTTAATTTTTATTGTTTATTTCACTTTTGTATATGTATCTACCTCACTTGCTTTGGCAATGTTAACACATGTTTCCCATGCCAATAAAGCCCCTTGAATTGAATTGAGTGGAGATATAGAGGAGATATAGATATCTCTCTGTCTCTCTCATCTCTGTCTCTCTAATCTCTGTCTCTCTGTCTGTCTCATCTCTGTCACGTTCGTTGGAATGAATATCGGACAAGGCGCAGCGGATGTTGAGTTCCACATTATTTATTAGAAAGTGAAACTAAGCAAAGACAAAAACAAATAAACAATAAACTAACAACGAACCGTGACTACAGAGATGCTACGTGCAATAACTCAAAAACAATATCCCATAACACACAGGTGGAAAAAGGCTACCTAAATATGATCCCCAATTAGAGACAACAATTACCAGCTGCCTCTAATTGGGAATCATACCAATCACCAACATAGAAAACAAGACTAGAACCCCACACAGAAAATATGAACGAGACTAACCCCCTAGTCACGCCCTGACCAACTCTACCATAGAAAATAAAGGCTTTCTATGGTCAGGACAATATCTCTCTGTCTCTGTCTCTGTCTCTGTCTCTGTCTCTGTCTCTGTCTCTGTCTCTGTCTCTGTCTCTGTCTCTGTCTCTGTCTCTGTCTCTGTCTCTCTCTCTCTCTCTCTGTCTCTCTCTCTCTCTTTCTCTCTCTCTCTCTCTCTCTCTCTCTCTCTCTCTCTCTCTCTCTCTCTCTCTCTCTCTCTCTCTCTCTCCCTCTCTCCCTCTCTCCCTCTCTCCCTCTCTCCCTCTCTCCCTCTCTCCCTCTCTCTCTCCCTCTCTCTCTCTAACCTTCTACAGAGAGACAGGTGTCATATTCTAAATTCTTCATTCATGGCCAGTGACTAAAGTGTATCATTAGTTGTCAATAGTGCAATCACTTCACTCAGCACTCTCTGAAAAAACTCACTGTTTCATCAGCCAGAAGAAGAGATGAGAAGGGCTGCTGGACAGCATAGCACATCAAAACCCCCATTTCAACCAATCAGAGAGGAAAAGGGCTGCATACCACCCTGCATACCACCCTGCATACCACTGCTGGCTTGCTTCTGAAGCTAAGCAGGGTTGGTCCTGGTCAGTCCCTGGATGGGAGACCAGATGCTGCTGGAAGTGGTGTTGGAGGGCCAGTAGGAGGCACTCTTTCCTCTGGTCTAAAAAAAAATATCCCAATGCCCCAGGGCAGTGATTGGGGACACTGCCCTGTGTAGGGTGCCGTCTTTCGGATGGGACGTTAAACGGGTGTCCTGACTCTCTGAGGTCATTAAAGATCCCATGGCACTTATCGTAAGAGTAGGGGTGTTAACCCCGGTGTCCTGGCTAAATTCCCAATCTGGCCCTCAAACCATCATGGTCACCTAATAATCCCCAGTTTACAATTGGCTCATTCATCCCCCTCCTCTCCCCTGTAACTATTCCCCAGGTCGTTGCTGCAAATGAGAATGTGTTCTCAGTCAACTTACCTGGTAAAATAACGGTAAAATAAAAAAATTAAAAAGAGAGGAGAAGGGCTGCTGGATAGCATAGCACATCAACAACCCCATTTCAACCAATCAGAGAGGAGAAGGGCTGCTGGACAGCATAGCACATCAAAACCCACATTTCAACCAATCAGAGAGGAGAAGGGCTGCTGGACAGCATAGCACATCAAAACCACTCCTTTCAACCAATCAGAGAGGAGAAGGGCTGCTGGACAGCATAGCACATCAAAACCCTCCTTTCAACCAATCAGAGAGGAGAAGGGCTGCTGGACAGCATAGCACATCAAAACCACTCCTTTCAACCAATCAGAGAGGAGAAGGGCTGCTGGACAGCATAGCACATCAAAACCCTCCTTTCAACCAATCAGAGAGGAGAAGGGCTGCTGGACAGCATAGCACATCAAAACCCTCCTTTCAACCAATCAGAGAGGAGAAGGGCTGCTGGACAGCATAGCACATCAAAACCACTCCTTTCAACCAATCAGAGAGGAGAAGGGCTGCTGAACAGCATAGCACATCAAAACCTTCCTTTCAACCAATCAGAGAGGAGAAGGGCTGCTGGACAGCATAGCACATCAAAACCACTCCTTTCAACCAATCAGAGAGGAGAAGGGCTGCTGGACAGCATAGCACATCAAAACCACTCCTTTCAACCAATCAGAGAGGAGATGGGCTGCTGGACAGCATAGCACATCAAACCCCTCCTTTTGTGATTCTTTCTTTCAACCAATCAGAGACGATGTACACAGGTCATTTAGTATGCTGGGGAGGTATATGAGGGGAGGTGGCGAGGAGGGGAGGTGGGGAGGAGGGGGAGTGGGGAGGAGGGGAGGAGGAGTGGAGGGGAGGAGGGGAGTGGGGATGTATTCAAAGTGTATGTGTTAGGGTCACAGGGTGTGTGTGTGTGTGTGTGTGTGTGTGTGTGTGTGTGTGTGTGTGTGTGTGTGTGTGTGTGTGTGTGTTTGTGTGTTTGTGTGTGTGTGTGCGTGTGTGTGTGTGTGTGTGTGTGTGTGTGTGTGTGTGTGTGTGTGTGTGTGTGTGTGTGTGTTTAAGTGGGCTTGGTAGACTGGGCAGTAGTCCCAGATCGTCACCCCCCTGACCCCCCCCCCACCTCTTTCTACCCCCAGGCATACTGACAGACAGACAGACAGACAGACAGACAGACAGACAGACAGACAGACAGGCAGACAGGCAGACTGACAGACCCCCCCACCACCACAATAAGATCCAGCATTATGGATATGAATTAGTGTCCACTAAGACTCTCCCTTGTCAGAGGAAGAGTGATTGGGATGTTTCTCCGTCAGCCTCTCTGTGCTGCAGCGCTGTGGGACTGCAGCAGGCGGGGCTGGACACGTCTCCAGACTGACAGCTGTCTATAACACTGTCCTTTCACCTGTACATTATCCTAACGCTCCCCGACAGCTCCTATTCTGGAATGGAACTGGGAGGCCAGGTCAGCTGCGGGCGCGCGCACACACACACACACACACACACACACACACACACACACACACACACACACACACACACACACACACACACACACACACACACACACACACACACACACACACACACACACACACACACACACACACACACACACACACACACACAAGTGAACGCACACACACACACACACACATCCCCTCCAATGAATACCAAGTGTATTCTCCACTCTAGTAATAAATCCTTGGAACTTCATCTCAATGCTCAAACAACGAGAGATGGAGAAGATATAATGTTGAGGTGGTTGTATACTTTATGGGTCAGTTAAATATTCTGTCCAAGGTTTAGCAAGCTACGGTGTGGAGTTAAACAGTTTGGAAGTCTCCATTTTGACACAGTGCACTACGATGTGTAGAGTACATGTGGAGCTACTGTCTCTTGTTCAACACCATGTCAGGGTTTACAGACATCGTATCCTTTTCAGATATACATAAAGTACATGCTGTGAAATCCTTCACATAATATCCACTCATAACCCCACACCAGTATAGGAATGTAATGTCTAATTCCCTGAGCTGATTGGTTGAGTCACAATGAACCCTGGATGACCCTTGATCCCTCACCTCTGTCTCCAGGAAGCGGCGCAGAGCCCTCTTCTTCTTGATGCTCTTACGGCGCACGTAGACCGCCACGCTCAGCGCCACGATGACGATGACAAACAGAGCACCGATCACCAGGGCCGCGATCAGGGGCGTCCTGCAGACAGTCAGAGACCCGTATGTCACCAACACGTATGGCTCCAGTACATTATGGAACTGTGTGTGTGTGTGTGTGTGTGTGTGTGTGTGTGTGTGTGTGTGTGTGTGTGTGTGTGTGTGTGTGTGTGTGTGTGTGTGTGTGTGTGTGTGTTATACATAATGACGTTCTGTGAAGTATTATTCATAATGGAGTACTGTGAAGTATTATTCATAATGACGTACTGTTAAGTATTATTCATAATGACGTACTGTTAAGTATTATTCATAATGAAGTACTGTGAAGTATTATTCATAATGGAGTACTGTGAAGTATTATTCATAATGAAGTACTGTGAAGTATTATTCATAATGAAGTACTGTGAAGTATTATACATGATGAAATACTGTGAAGTATTATACATAATGAAAGTACTGTGAAGTATTATTCATAATGAAGTTCTGTGAAGTATTATTCATAATGAAGTACGGTGAAGTATTATTCATAATGGAGTATTGTGAAGTATTATTCATAATGAAGTACTGTGAAGTATTATTCATAATGAAGTACGGTGAAGTATTATTCATAATGGAGTATTGTGAAGTATTATTCATAATGAAGTACTGTGAAGTATTATTCATAATGAAGTACTGTGAAGTATTATACATGATGAAATACTGTGAAGTATTATACATAATGAAAGTACTGTGAAGTATTATTCATAATGAAGTTCTGTGAAGTATTATACATAATGAAAGTACTGTGAAGTATTATTCATAATGAAGTTCTGTGAAGTATTATTCATAATGAAGTACTGTGTATGTTGAGGAGATACAGCTCTGTCCATTGAGTCTCCTTTTAGCTATGTGCCTTTGTAGCATCTAATAAATCTAATAAATCAGCAATGTTATTTTCAATACCTCTAACAGGATTTTTTCATCTTCCTTTTAAATGTTTGCTAACCCTCTCCTCTCTTAAACATTCCCTCCCTCCCTCCCTCCCTCCCTCCCTCCCTCCCTCCCTCCCTCCCTCCCTCCCTCCCTCCCTCCCTCCCTCCCTCCCTCCCTCCCTCCCTCCCTCCATCCTCTTTCCTTCCCTCTCTCCCTCTATCCTTCCCTCCCTCTCTCTATCCCTCTATCCTTCCTTCCTTCCCCCCCCTCTCTCTATCCCTCTAGCTTTCCCTCCCTCTCTCTATCCTTCCATCCTCTTTCCTTCCTTCTATACCTCTACCCTATCCTCCCTGTCTCTTTCCCTCTATCCTTCCATCCCTCTCTCTATACCTCTACCCTATCCTCCCTCTCTCTTTCCCTCTATCCTTCCATCCCTCTCTCTATACCTCTACCCTATCCTCCCTCTCTCTATCCCTCTATCCTTCCATCCCTCTCTCTATCCCTCTACCCTATCCTCCCTCTCTCTATACCTCTACCCTATCCTCCCTCTCTCTACCCCTCTATCCTTCCATCCCTCTCTCTTTCCCTCTATCCTTCCATCCCTCTCTCTATCCCTCTACCCTATCCTCCCTCTCTCTATCCCTCTACCCTATCCTCCCTCTCTCTTTCCCTCTATCCTTCCATCCCTCTCTCTATACCTCTACCCTATCCTCCCTCTCTCTATCCCTCTACCCTATCCTCCCTCTCTCTTTCCCTCTATCCTTCCATCCCTCTCTCTATACCTCTACCCTATCCTCCCTCTCTCTATCCCTCTATCCTTCCATCCCTCTCTCTATACCTCTACCCTATCCTCCCTCTCTCTATACCTCTACCCTATCCTCCCTCTCTCTATCCCTCTATCCTTCCATCCCTCTCTCTATACCTCTACCCTATCCTCCCTCTCTCTTTCCCTCTATCCTTCCCTCCCTCTCTCTATCCCTCTATCCTTCCCTCCCTCTCTCTATCCCTCTACCCTTCCCTCCCTCTCTCTATCCCTCTATCCTTCCCTCCCTCTCTCTATCCCCCTATCCTTCCCTCCCTCTCTCTATCCCTCTATCCTTCCCTCCCTCTCTCTATCCCCCTATCCTTCCCTCCCTCTCTCTATCCCTCTATCCTTCCCTCCCTCTCTCTATCCCTCTACCCTATCCCCCCTCTCTCTATCCCTCTACCCTATCCTCCCTCTCTCTATACCTCTACCCTATCCTCCCTCTCTCTTTCCCTCTATCCTTCCCTCCCTCTCTCTATCCCTCTATCCTTCCCTCCCTCTCTCTATCCCTCTACCCTATCCTCCCTCTCTCTATACCTCTACCCTATCCTCCCTCTCTCTTTCCCTCTATCCTTCCCTCCCTCTCTCTATCCCTCTATCCTTCCCTCCCTCTCTCTATCCCTCTACCCTATCCTCCCTCTCTCTATACCTCTACCCTATCCTCCCTCTCTCTTTCCCTCTATCCTTCCCTCCCTCTCTCTATCCCTCTATCCTTCCCTCCCTCTCTCTATCCCTCTACCCTATCCTCCCTCTCTCTATACCTCTACCCTATCCTCCCTCTCTCTTTCCCTCTATCCTTCCCTCCCTCTCTCTATCCCTCTATCCTTCCCTCCCTCTCTCTATCCCTCTACCCTATCCTCCCTCTCTCTATCCCTCTACCCTATCCTCCCTCTCTCTATCCCTCTATCCTTCCCTCCCTCTCTCTATCCCTCTATCCTTCCCTCCCTCTCTCTATCCCTCTACCCTATCCTCCCTCTCTCTATACCTCTACCCTATCCTCCCTCTCTCTTTCCCTCTATCCTTCCCTCCCTCTCTCTATCCCTCTACCCTATCCTCCCTCTCTCTATACCTCTACCCTATCCTCCCTCTCTCTTTCCCTCTATCCTTCCCTCCCTCTCTCTTTCCCTCTATCCTTCCCTCCCTCTCTCTATCCCTCTACCCTTCCTCCCTCTCTCTATACCTCTACCCTATCCTCCCTCTCTCTATCCCTCTATCCTTCCATCCCTCTCTCTATCCCTCTATCCTTCCCTCCCTCTCTCTATCCCTCTACCCTATCCTCCCTCTCTCTATACCTCTACCCTATCCTCCCTCTCTCTTTCCCTCTATCCTTCCCTCCCTCTCTCTTTCCCTCTATCCTTCCCTCCCTCTCTCTATCCCTCTACCCTATCCTCCCTCTCTCTATACCTCTACCCTATCCTCCCTCTCTCTATCCCTCTACCCTATCCTCCCTCTCTCTATACCTCTACCCTATCCTCCCTCTCTCTATCCCTCTACCCTATCCTCCCTCTCTCTATCCCTCTATCCTTCCATCCCTCTCTCTATACCTCTACCCTATCCTCCCTCTCTCTATCCCTCTATCCTTCCATCCCTCTCTCTATACCTCTACCCTATCCTCCCTCTCTCTATACCTCTACCCTATCCTCCCTCTCTCTATCCCTCTATCCTTCCATCCCTCTCTCTATACCTCTATCCTTCCATCCCTCTCTCTATACCTCTACCCTATCCTCCCTCTCTCTATACCTCTATCCTTCCATCCCTCTCTCTATACCTCTACCCTATCCTCCCTCTCTCTATACCTCTACCCTATCCTCCCTCTCTCTATACCTCTATCCTTCCATCCCTCTCTCTATACCTCTACCCTATCCTCCCTCTCTCTATACCTCTACCCTATCCTCCCTCTCTCTATACCTCTATCCTTCCCTCCCTCTCTCTATACCTCTACCCTATCCTCCCTCTCTCTATACCTCTATCCTTCCATCCCTCTCTCTATACCTCTACCCTATCCTCCCTCTCTCTATACCTCTACCCTATCCTCCCTCTCTCTATACCTCTATCCTTCCATCCCTCTCTCTATACCTCTATCCTTCCATCCCTCTCTCTATACCTCTACCCTATCCTCCCTCTCTCTATCCCTCTATCCTTCCATCCCTCTCTCTATACCTCTACCCTATCCTCCCTCTCTCTATACCTCTACCCTATCCTCCCTCTCTCTATCCCTCTATCCTTCCATCCCTCTCTCTATACCTCTACCCTATCCTCCCTCTCTCTATACCTCTACCCTATCCCTCCCTCTCTCTATCCCTCTATCCTTCCATCCCTCTCTCTATACCTCTATCCTTCCATCCCTCTCTCTATCCTCTACCCTATCCCTCCCTCTCTCTATCCCTCTATCCTTCCATCCCTCTCTCTATACCTCTACCCTATCCTCCCTCTCTCTATCCTCTACCCTATCCTCCCTCTCTCTATACCTCTATCCCTCCATCCCTCTCTCTATCCTCTACCCTATCCCTCCCTCTCTCTATCCTCTATCCTTCCATCCCTCTCTCTATCCTCTACCCTATCCTCCCTCTCTCTATCCTCTACCCTATCCCTCCCTCTCTCTATCCTCTATCCCTCCATCCCTCTCTCTATCCTCTACCCTATCCTCCCTCTCTCTATCCTCTACCCTATCCTCCCTCTCTCTATACCTCTATCCTATCCCTCCCTCTCTCTATCCTCTACCCTATCCTCCCTCTCTCTATCCTCTACCCTATCCTCCCTCTCTCTATCCTCTATCCCTCCATCCCTCTCTCTATCCTCTATCCCTCCATCCCTCTCTCTATCCTCTACCCTATCCTCCCTCTCTCTATACCTCTATCCTTCCATCCCTCTCTCTATACCTCTACCCTATCCTCCCTCTCTCTATCCCTCTACCCTATCCTCCCTCTCTCTATACCTCTATCCCTTCCATCCCTCTCTCTATCCTCTACCCTATCCTCCCTCTCTCTATCCTCTATCCTTCCATCCCTCTCTCTATCCTCTACCCTATCCTCCCTCTCTCTATCCTCTACCCTATCCTCCCTCTCTCTATCCTCTATCCCTCCATCCCTCTCTCTATCCTCTACCCTATCCTCCCTCTCTCTATCCTCTACCCTATCCTCCCTCTCTCTATCCTCTCCTATCCCTCCTCTCTCTATCCTCTACCCTATCCTCCCTCTCTCTATCCTCTATCCCTCCATCCCTCTCTCTATCCTCTACCCTATCCTCCCTCTCTCTATACCTCTACCCTATCCTCCCTCTCTCTATACCTCTATCCCTCCATCCCTCTCTCTATCCTCTACCCTATCCTCCCTCTCTCTATCCTCTACCCTATCCTCCCTCTCTCTATCCTATCCCTCCATCCCTCTCTCTATCCTCTACCCTATCCTCCCTCTCTCTATCCTCTACCCTATCCTCCCTCTCTCTATCCTCTATCCCTCCATCCCTCTCTCTATCCTCTACCCTATCCTCCCTCTCTCTATCCTCTACCCTATCCTCCCTCTCTCTATACCTCTATCCTTCCATCCCTCTCTCTATACCTCTACCCTATCCTCCCTCTCTCTATCCCTCTACCCTATCCTCCCTCTCTCTATACCTCTACCCTATCCTCCCTCTCTCTATACCTCTATCCTTCCTCCCTCTCTCATACCTCTACCCTATCCCTCCCTCCCTCCTTCCCTCTATCCTATCCCTCCCTCTCTCTATCCTCTATCCTTCCCTCCCTCTCTCTATCCCTCTACCCTCCATCCCTCTCTCTATCCCTCTATCCCTCCCTCCCTCTCTCTATCCCCCTATCCCTCCATCCCTCTCTCTATCCCTCTATCCCTCCCTCCCTCTCTCTATCCCTCCATCCCTCCCTGCCTCCCTCTCTCTATCCCTCCATCCCTCCTCCCTCTCCTATCCCTCTACCCTATCCTCCCTCTCTCTATCCCTCTACCCTATCCTCCCTCTCTCTATACCTCTACCCTATCCTCCCTCTCTCTATCCCTCTATCCTTCCTCCCTCTCTCTATCCCTCTATCCTTCCTCCCTCTCTCTATCCCTCTACCCTATCCTCCCTCTCTCTATACCTCTACCCTATCCTCCTCTCTCTATCCCTCTATCCTATCCCTCCCTCTCTCTATCCCTCTATCCTTCCATCCCTCTCTCTATCCCTCTACCCTATCCTCCATCCCTCCTCCTCTATCCTATCCTCCCTCCATCCCTCCATCCTCCTCCCTCTCTCTATCCCTCTATCCCTCCTCCCTCTCTCCTATCCCTCTACCCTATCCTCCCTCTCTCTATCCCTCCATCCTCTCCTCCCTCTATCCTATCCCTCCTCCCATCCCTCTATCCTATCCCTCCTCTCCTATCCCTCTACCCTATCCTCCCTCTCTCTATCCCTCTACCCTATCCTCCCTCTCTCTATCCCTCTATCCCTCCTCCCTCTCTCTATCCCTCTATCCTTCCTCCCTCTCTCTATCCCTCTACCCTATCCTCCCTCTCTCTATCCTCTCCCTATCCTCCCTCTCTCTATCCCTCTACCCTTCCTCCCTCTCTCTATCCCTCTCCCTATCCTCCCTCTCTCTATCCTCTATCCTATCCCTCCCTCTCTCTATCCCTCTCCCATCCTCCCTCTCTCTATCCTCTACCCTCCTCCCTCTCTCTATCCTCTACCCTCCATCCCTCCTCTCTCTATCCTCATCCCTCTCCCTATCCTCCCTCCTCCTCTATCCCTCTACCCTATCCTCCCTCTCTCTATCCTCTACCCTATCCTCCCTCTCTCTATCCCTCTATCCTTCCTCCCTCTCTCTATCCCTCTATCCTATCCTCCCTCTCTCTATCCCTCTACCCTATCCTCCCTCTCTCTATCCTCTACCCTATCCCTCCCTCTCTCTATCCCTCTACCCTATCCTCCCTCTCTCTATCCCTCTACCCTATCCCCTCCTCATCCTCTCCCTATCCTCCTCCTCTATCCCTATCCTCCATCCCTCTCTCTATACCTCTACCCTATCCTCCCTCTCTCTATCCCTCTATCCTTCCATCCCTCTCTCTATCCTCTACCCTATCCTCCCTCTCTCTATCCTCTACCCTATCCTCCCTCTCTCTATCCCTCTATCCTTCCATCCCTCTCTCTATCCCTCTATCCTTCCATCCCTCTCTCTATCCCTCTACCCTATCCCTCCCTCTCTCTATCCCTCTATCCCTTCCATCCCTCTCTCTATCCCTCTACCCTATCCTCCCTCTCTCTATCCTCTACCCTATCCTCCCTCTCTCTATCCTCTATCCCTTCCATCCCTCTCTCTATACCTCTATCCCTATCCTCCCTCTCTCTATCCTCTACCCTATCCTCCCTCTCTCTATCCTCTACCCTATCCCTCCCTCTCTCTATCCCTCTACCCTATCCTCCCTCTCTCTATCCCTCTACCCTTCCATCCCTCTCTCTATCCTCTACCCTATCCTCCCTCTCTCTATACCTCTACCCTATCCTCCCTCTCTCTATCCCTCTATCCTTCCATCCCTCTCTCTATACCTCTATCCTTCCATCCCTCTCTCTATCCTCTACCCTATCCTCCCTCTCTCTATCCCTCTATCCTTCCATCCCTCTCTCTATCCTCTACCCTATCCTCCCTCTCTCTATCCTCTACCCTTCCTCCCTCTCTCTATCCCTCTATCCTTCCATCCCTCTCTCTATCCTCTACCCTATCCTCCCTCTCTCTATCCCTCTACCCTATCCTCCCTCTCTCTATCCCTCTATCCTTCCATCCCTCTCTCTATCCCTCTATCCTTCCATCCCTCTCTCTATCCTCTATCCCTTCCATCCCTCTCTCTATCCCTCTATCCTTCCATCCCTCTCTCTATCCTCTACCCTTCCATCCCTCTCTCTATCCTCTACCCTATCCTCCCTCTCTCTATCCTCTATCCTTCCATCCCTCTCTCTATCCTCTATCCTATCCCTCCCTCTCTCTATCCTCTATCCTTTCCCTCCATCCCTCCTCCTCTATCCTATCCCTCCATCCTCCCTCCTCTATCCTATCCCTCCATCCCTCCTCCTCTATCCTCTCCCTCCATCCCTCTCTCTATCCTCTCCATCCTCCCTCTCTCTATCCTCTATCCTTCCATCCCTCTCTCTATCCTCTACCCTATCCTCCCTCTCTCTATCCTCTACCCTTCCTCCCTCTCTCTATCCCTCTATCCTTCCATCCCTCTCTCTATCCTCTATCCTTCCATCCCTCTCTCTATCCTCTACCCTATCCCCCTCTCTCTATCCCTCTATCCTTCCATCCCTCTCTCTATCCCTCTACCCTATCCTCCCTCTCTCTATCCCTCTACCCTATCCTCCCTCTCTCTATCCTCTATCCTTCCATCCCTCTCTCTATCCTCTATCCTTCCATCCCTCTCTCTATCCTCTATCCTTCCATCCCTCTCTCTATCCTCTACCCTATCCTCCCTCTCTCTATCCTCTACCCTATCCTCCCTCTCTCTATCCTCTATCCTTCCATCCCTCTCTCTATCCCTCTACCCTATCCTCCCTCTCTCT
>NC_074671.1:60685795-60688295 GCF_029448725.1 Salvelinus fontinalis
TAAGATCTGGTGCAACCAATTACCTTCAGAAGTCACATAATTAGTTAAATAAAGTCTACCTGTGTGCAATCTAAGTGTCACATGATCTGTCACATGATCTCAGTATATATACACCTGTTCTGAAAGGCCCTAGAGTCTGCAACACCACTAATCAAGTGGAACCACCAAGCAAGCGGCACCATGAAGACCAATGAGCTCTCCAAACAGGTCAGGGACAAAGTTGTGGGGAAGTATAGATTAGGGTTGGGTTATAAAAAAATATTAGAAACTTTGAACATCCCACTGGGCACCATTAAATCCATTATTAAAGAATGGAAAGGATATGGCACCACAACAAACCTGCCAAGAGAAGGCCGCCCACCAAAACTCATGGACCAGGCAAGGAGGGCATTAATCCGAGGCAACAAAGGGACCAAAGATAACCCTAAAGGAGCTGCAAAGCTCCATAATGGAGATTGGAGTATATGTCCATATTACCACGTTAAGCCATACACTCCACAGAACTGGGCTTTACGGAAGAGTGGCCAGAAAAAAAGCCATTGCTTAAAGAAAAAAATTAGCAAACATGTTTGGTGTTCGCCAAAAGGCATGTGCGTGACTCCCCAAACATATGAAAGAAGATACTCTTGTTAGATGAGACTAAAATTGAGCTTTTTGGCCATCAAGGAAAATGCTATGTCTGTGGCTAACCCAACACCTCCCATCACCCCGAGAACACCATCCCCACAGTGAAGCATGGTAGTGGCAGCATCATTCTGTGGGGTGTTTTTCATCAGCAGGGACTGGGAAACTGGTCAGAATTGAAGGAATGATGGATGGCACTAAATATAAGGAAATTCTTGAGGGAAACCTGTTTCAGTCTTCCAGAGATTAGAGACTGGGACGGAGGTTCACCTTCCAGCAGGACAATGACCCTAAGCATACTGCTCAAGCAACACTTGAGTGATTTAAGGGGAAGCATTTAAATATCTTGGAATGGCCTAGTCAAAGTCCAGACCTCAATCCAATTGAGAATCTGTGGTATAACTTAAAGATTGCTGTACACCAGCGGAACCCATCCAACTTGAATGAGCTGGAGCAGTTTTGCCTTGAAGAATGTGAAAAATCCCAGTGGCTAGATGTGCCAAGCTAATAGAGACATACCCCAAGAGACTTGCAGCTGTAATTGCTGCAAAAGGTTCCTCTACAAAGGATTAACTTTGGGCGGTGAATAGTTATGCATGCTCAAGTTTTCAGTTGTATTGTCTTATTTCTTGTTTGTTTCACAATGAAAAATAGTTTGCACCTTCAAAGTGCTCCTTCAAAGTAGGCATTTTGTGTAAATCAAATGATACAAACCCTAAAAAAAAATCTATTTTAATTCCAGGTTGTAAGGCAACGAAATAGAAAAAATACCAAGTGGGTTGAATATTTTCGCAAGCCACTGTACTACCTTTCCCCCATTCAAAGGCACTTAAAACGTATGTATTTTAGCCTCAGACTGGCACATATACACAATCAATGTCTCTATTGTCTTGAAAACAAATCCTTTATTGACCTGTCTCCTCACCTTCATCTACACTGATTGAAGAGATTTAACAAGTGACATCAATAAGGGATCATAGCTTTCACCTGGATTCACCTGGTCAGTCTATGCCATGGAAAGAGCAGGTGTTCTTAATGTTTTGTATACTCAGTGTATATATCAATGACTTGGTGAGGGCAGAAGAACAGCCTGCAGCACCTGCCCTCAATCTACTACAATCTGATGTCAAACGTCTACTGTTGGCTGATGATCTGGTGCTTCTGTTCCCAACCAAGGAGGGCCTACAACAGCACCTAGATCTTCTGCACAGTCTCTGTTAGACCGGGGTCCTGACAGTGTTACTAAAAAGGTCCAGTTTCCAGGCCCACAAATACAAATTCCATCTAGACACCGTTACCCTAGAGCACACAAAAAATTATACATACCTCGGCCTAAACATCAGCGCCACAAGTAACTTCCATAAAGCTGTGAACGATCTGAGACAAAGCAAGAAGGGCCTTCTATGCCATCAAAAGGAACATACAATTTGACATCCCAATGAGGATCTGGCAAAAAACACTTGAATCAGTTATAGAACCTCACCAACCAAGAATTGACAAAATGGGACAAACACCAACTTGTGACTCTGCATGCAGAATTGTGAAAAAATATCCTCTGTGTATAACGTAAAATACCAAATAATGCATGCAGAGAAGAATTACAACGATACCCGCTAATGATCAAAATCCTGAAAAGAGACGTTAAATTCTACAGCCACCTAAAAGGAAGCGATTCCCAAACCTTCCATAACAATGCCATCACCTACAGAGAAATGAGGCTAAAGAAGAGTCCCTTCAAAAAAACAGAGCAAACTAGAATGCTATTTGGCCCTGAACATAGAGTACACAGTGGCAGAATACCTTACTACTGTGACTGACCCAAACTTAAGGAAAGCTTTGACTTTGTACAGACTCAGTGAGCATAGCCTTGCTATTG
>NC_074671.1:60690795-60705031 GCF_029448725.1 Salvelinus fontinalis
CAGGGGAGATGATGTAAATCCACCTTGGGTTGTTATAGATCCAGGCGGAGAGAGAGGGACGTGGGGGGTTTCAAGGGCTTTCAACCGGGTGGCATTTTAAAGGGAAATTCTAGCATTTAGAAGAGGGCAGGTGGGAATGGATGAGGGACTTCTGGTGTGTTCACTGTGGAAGGTCAGAGGCTGTCAAAAACACATATCCTTCTGGAATGCGTTTTACCTTCGTAGCTGACGTGGTACTTTATTTATCTCCATAAAACCAGATTTGTGGCGTTCAGGAACAGCTCCCCTGATCAGTACGCATAACAGTTGGTTACGTTGTGTAGTCAGGAAAAACTCAGTGGCCTAATAGTACAGTACAATGTAACTCCTAAAAGTCAAACTCTCCAGACAGGATGTGACATCAACAAGGGGTCTGTTCTGGAGGCAGCTCTGCAGATTGGTCCCAATCTGGCACAGCCACAAAGTCAAAAAATCTGATTTTAAACCTAAACTTAACCATAACCGTACTGCTAACCCTAATGCCTAACCCTAACCTTAACCCTAACCCTAACCCTAACCATAACCTTACTGCTAACCCTAACCCTAATCCCTAACCCTAACCCTAATGCCTAATCCTAACCTTAACCCTAACCTTAACCCTAACCATAACCTTACTGCTAACCCTAATGCCTAACCCTAACCCTAATGCCTAACCATAACCTTGACCCTAACCGTAACCTTAACCCTAACCCTAACCTTACTGCTAACCCTAATGCCTAACCCTAACCTTAACCCTAACCTTAACCCTAACCTTAACCCTAACCATAACCTTACTGCTAACCATAATGCCTAACCCTAACCTTAACCCTAACCTTAACCCTAACCATAACATTAACCCTAACCTTAACCCTAACCATAACCTTAACCCTAACCTTACTGCTAACCCTAATGCCTAACCCTAACCTTAACCCTAACCTTAACCCTAACCTTAACCCTAACCTTAACCCTAACCATAACCTTACTGCTAACCCTAATGCCTAACCCTTACCTTACCCCTAACCTTAACCCTAACCATAACCTTAACCTTAACCCTAACCCTAACCCTAACCCTAACCTTAAATTAAGACCAAGAAGCTTTTCATACATATTTTGTTTTCATACATTTTTACAATAGAGCCAATTTTGACTTTGCAGCTGGCCTATCTAAGGGGAAATGGCTCAGTTCTGCCTCCAGGACAAGATTCATGACAATAAACGTCAACCTGCACCCAAAGAACACACAGGTTCAGGGCTAGGTGGAACACCGATGACAGTTACCGTGGTGATCATTCTACTTACCGTTCCGAGGCAGGTCATGGTCTTGTCCTGAGACTTCTCACACTGGCTGTCACACTCCAGACATACTGAACCATTGGTAAACTCACGCTCATCTCTAAAGAGGAAAGAGAGAGAGAAAGAGAGAGAGAGAGAGAGAGAGAGAGAGAGAGAGAGAGAGAGAGAGAGAGAGAGAGAGAGAGAGAGGGAGAGAGAGAGAGAGAGAGAGAGAGAGAGAGAGAGAGAGAGAGAGAGAGAGAGAGAGGTAGAGAGAGAGAGAGAGAGAGAGAGAGAGAGAAAACAGGCTCAGCAGTCAATATGTCTGATATAGTAACAGGCTTAGCAGAGTCAATATGTCTGATATAGTAACAGGCTTAGCAGTCAATATGTCTGATATAGTAGCAGGCTTAGCAGAGTCAATATGTCTGATATAGTAACAGGCTTAGCAGAGTCATTATGTCTGATATAGTAACAGGCTTAGCGGAGTCATTATGTCTGATATAGTAACAGGCTTAGCAGAGTCAATATGTCTGATATAGTAACAGGCTTAGCAGAGTCAATATGTCTGATATAGTAACAGGCTTAGCAGAGTAAATGTCTGATATAGTAACAGGCTTAGCAGTCAATATGTCTGATATAGTAACAGGCTTAGCAGAGTCAATATGTCTGATATAGTAACAGGCTTAGCAGAGTCAATATGTCTGATATAGTAACAGGCTTAGCAGAGTCAATATGTCTGATATAGTAGCAGGCTTAGCAGAGTTAATATGTCTGATATAGTAGCAGGCTTAGGAGAGTCAATATGTCTGATATAGTAACAGGCCTAGCAGAGTCAATATGTCTGATATAGTAACAGGCTTAGCAGAGTAAATGTCTGATATAGTAACAGGCTTAGCAGTCAATATGTCTGATATAGTAACAGGCTTAGCAGAGTCATTATGTCTGATATAGTAGCAGGCTTAGCAGAGTCAATATGTCTGATATAGTAACAGGCTTAGCGGAGTCATTATGTCTGATATAGTAACAGGCTTAGCAGAGTCATTATGTCTGATATAGTAACAGGCTTAGCAGAGTCAATATGTCTGATATAGTAACAGGCTTAGCAGAGTAAATGTCTGATATAGTAACAGGCTTAGCAGTCAATATGTCTGATATAGTAGCAGGCTTAGCAGAGTCAATATGTCTGATATAGTAACAGGCTTAGCAGAGTCATTATGTCTGATATAGTAACAGGCTTAGCAGAGTCATTATGTCTGATATAGTACCAGGCTTAGCAGAGTCAATATGTCTGATATAGTAACAGGCTTAGCAGAGTCAATATGTCTGATATAGTAACAGGCTTAGCAGAGTCAATAATTATGTCTGAAATAGTAACAGGCTTAGCAGAGTCAATATGTCTGATATAGTAACAGGCTTAGCAGAGTCAATATGTGTGATATAGTAACAGGCTTAGCAGAGTCAATATGTCTGATATAGTAACAGGCTTAGCAGTGTCAATATGTCTGATATAGTAACAGGCTTAGCAGAGTAAATGTCTGATATAGTAACAGGCTTAGCAGCCAATATGTCTGATATAGTAACAGGCTTAGCAGAGTAAATGTCTGATATAGTAACAGGCTTAGCAGAGTAAATGTCTGATATAGTAACAGGCTTAGCGGAGTCAATATGTCTGATATAGTAACAGGCTTAGCAGAGTCAATAATTATGTCTGATATAGTAACAGGCTTAGCAGAGTCAAAAATTATGTCTGATATAGTAACAGGCTTAGCAGAGTCAATATGTCTGATATAGTAACAGGTTTAGCAGAGTAAATGTCTGATATAGTAACAGGCTTAGCAGAGTCAATATGTCTGATATAGTAGCAGGCTTAGCAGAGTCAATATGTCTGATATAGTAACAGGCTTAGCAGAGTCAATATGTCTGATATAGTAACAGGCTTAGCGGAGTCAATATGTCTGATATAGTAACAGGCTTAGCAGAGTCAATATGTCTGATATAGTAACAGGCGTAGCGGAGTCAATAATTATGTCTGATATAGTAACAGGCTTAGCAGAGTCAATATGTCTGATATAGTAACAGGCTTAGCAGAGTCAATATGTCTGATATAGTAACAGGCTTAGCAGAGTAAATGTCTGATATAGTAACAGGCTTAGCGGAGTCAATATGTCTGATATAGTAACAGGCTTAGCAGAGTCAATATGTCTGATATAGTAACAGGCTTAGCAGTCAATATGCCTGATATAGTAACAGGCTTAGCAGAGTTAATATGTCTGATATAGTAACAGGCTTAGCAGAGTTAATATGTCTGATATAGTAACAGGCTTAGCAGAGTCAATATGTCTGATATAGTAACAGGCTTAGCAGTCAATATGTCTGATATAATAACAGGCTTAGCAGAGTAAATGTCTGATATAGTAACAGGCTTAGCAGAGTAAATGTCTGATATAGTAACAGGCTTAGCAGAGTCAATATGTCTGATATAGTAACAGGCTTAGCAGAGTCAATATGTCTGATATAGTAACAGGCTTAGCAGAGTCAATGTGCCTGACAAAGAAGCCAGCAAACAATGGTGGGCACTGTAATAATGACAGACTTGTGAGTGTGTGTATGTGTGTGTGTGTGTGTGTGTGTGTGTGTGTGTGTGTGTGTGTGTGTGTGTGTGTGTGTGTGTGTGTGTGTGTGTGTGTGTGTGTGTGTGTGTGTGCGTGTGCGTGTGTGTGTGGGCGCGTGCGTGTGGGCGCGTGCGTGTGGGCGCGTGCGTGCTCGTTAGTTTCTCTAATCATATGACTGAGTGTTGGCTGGCCAAAACCTAAGGCCACGATGGGAAGAGGAGTGGAGAGAAGTAAGGAAAGAAGAGGAGGAGGGGAGGGGAGGGGAGGGGAGGGGAGGGGAGGGGAGGCGAGGCGAGGCGAGGGGGAGGGGAGGGGAGGGGAAGAGAAGAGGCCACGATGGGAAGAGGAGTGGAGAGAAGTAAGGAAAGAAGAGGAGGAGGGGAGGGGAGGGGAAGGGAGGGGAGGGGAGGGGAGGCGAGGCGAGGCGAGGGGAGGGGAGGGGAGGGGAAGAGAAGAGGCCACGATGGGAAGAGGAGTGGAGAGAAGTAAGGAAAGAAGAGGAGGAGGGGAGGGGAGGGGAAGGGAGGGGAGGGGGAGGGGAGGCGAGGCGAGGCGAGGGGAGGGGAGGGGAGGGGAAGAGAAGAGGCCACGATGGGAAGAGGAGTGGAGAGAAGTAAGGAAAGAAGAGGAGGAGGGGAGGGGAGCGAGCGGTCGCATTTGCATTCGCTCTGCAGGTAGTATAACTTTTCATTTCATTTTCATTACATTTCATTACATTTCATTATAGTACAACGGTTTAATTTGTCTAACCTTAGCAATTTCTTCTTAGCTAGCTACTTAGCCGTCTGTGTATAAAAGATAATTGCGTAATTATCGTATTCCGTCGTCTATCGTAGTCCACACTTATCTGCCCAGCAGCTAGCAAACGTCCACCGTCTACCGAGTAGTAGTATAAACTTTTCATTACATTTCATTATAGTACAACGGTCTGATTTTCATTTTCACTACAGTACAACGGTTTGATTTGTTTGATCTTAGCTAGCTACATAGCCGTCTTTGCATCAAACATAATTGTGTAGTTATTGAGGTTCGCCAGCCAGCTATTTTCGCCCTAACGTAACGCAACGTAGCCAACACTGCTAGCTAGCCAGCTTGCCACCGAATAGCAGCATTGTAGAAACGAGTGCATTACAACGGAACGACTTGATCAGTGTAGTGTTGGCTGACTACACAGTTGTCTTTGCTATCTTTGATTTGTATTTGTTCGATCTTAGCTAGCTACTTAGCTGGCTACATAGCCGTCTTTGTATCGGTGATAATTGTGTAGTTATCAAGGTTCGCTGAGGTTCGCTAGCCAGGTATTCTCGCCCTAACGTAACGTAACGTAGTCAACCCTGCTAACTAGCCAGCTAGCCACCGATTAGCAGCACGGTAGAAACGATTACATTACAACGGAACGACTTGACTTGTGTAGTGTTAGCTAGCTACATAGTTTTCTTTGCTATCTTTTTATCTAAGATAATTGTGTAGCTTTGAGTAATTATCGGTTAGCTAGCCAGCTATTTTTCGCCTGCCGCGCTGCCGTCCTCCTACCTAGCCAACACTGCTAGCTAGCCAACTTCTACCGAATAGCAGCACTGTAGAAACTTACATTACAACGGGACGACTTGATTAGCGTAGTGTTAGCTAGTTGTCTTTGCTGTCCTTGTATCCATGATAATTGTGTAGTTTAGAGAAATTTAGTGAAATTGTCGAGGTTACCTAGCCAGCTTCACTTTCAACAACGTAGCCACTGCTAGCCAGGCTACTTCACCAGCCAGCAGTACTATATCATTTTAGTCAATAAGATCTTGTATTTTTTTTTATTTTTTTGCAACGTAAGCTTAACTTTCTGAACATTCGAGACGTGTAGCCCACTTGTCATTCTAATCTCCATTGCATTAGCGTAGCCTCTTCTGTAGCCTGTCAACCATGTGTCTGTCTATCCCTGTTCTCTCCTCTCTGCACAGACCATACAAACGCTTCACACCGCGTGGCCGCGCCCACCCTAACCTGGTGGTCCCAGCCCGCACGACCCACGTGGAGTTCCAGGTCTCCGGTGGCCTCTGGAACTGCCGATCTGCGGCCAACAAGGCAGAGCTCATCTCAGCCTATGCGTCCCTCCAGTCCCTCGACTTCCTGGCACTGACGGAAACATGGCTCACCACAGATAACACTGCTACTCCTACTGCTCTCTCTTCGTCTGCCCACGTGTTCTCGCACACCCCGAGACCTTCTGGTCAGCGGGGTGGTGGCACCGGGATCCTCATCTCTCCCAAGTGGTCATTCTCTCTTTCTCCCCTTACCCATCTGTCTATCGCCTCCTTTGAATTCCATGCTGTCACAGTTACCAGCCCTTTCAAGCTTAACATCCTTATCATTTATCGCCCTCCAGGTTCCCTTGGAGAGTTCATCAATGAGCTTGATGCCTTGATAAGCTCCTTTCCTGAGGACGGCTCACCTCTCACAGTTCTGGGTGACTTTAACCTCCCCATGTCTACCTTTGACTCATTCCTCTCTGCCTCCTTCTTCCCACTCCTCTCCTCTTTTGACCTCACCCTCTCACCTTCCCCCCCTACTCACAAGGCTGGCAATACGCTTGACCTCATCTTTACTAGATGCTGTTCTTCCACTAACCTCATTGCAACTCCCCTCCAAGTCTCCGACCACTACCTTGTATCCTTTTCCCTCTCGCTCTCATCCAACACTTCCCACACTGCCCCTACTCGGATGGTATCGCGCCGTCCCAACCTCCGCTCTCTCTCCCCCGCTACTCTCTCCTCTTCCATCCTATCATCTCTTCCCTCTGCCCAAACCTTCTCCAACCTATCTCCTGATTCTGCCTCCTCAACCCTCCTCTCCTCCCTTTCTGCATCCTTTGACTCTCTATGTCCCCTATCCTCCAGGCCGGCTCGGTCCTCCCCTCCCGCTCCGTGGCTCGACGACTCATTGCGAGCTCACAGAACAGGGCTCCGGGCAGCCGAGCGGAAATGGAGGAAAACTCGCCTCCCTGCGGACCTGGCATCCTTTCACTCCCTCCTCTCTACATTTTCCTCTTCTGTCTCTGCTGCTAAAGCCACTTTCTACCACTCTAAATTCCAAGCATCTGCCTCTAACCCTAGGAAGCTCTTTGCCACCTTCTCCTCCCTCCTGAATCCTCCTCCCCCTCCCCCCCCCCCTCCTCCCTCTCTGCAGACGACTTCGTCAACCATTTTGAAAAGAAGGTCGACGACATCCGATCCTCGTTTGCTAAGTCAAACGACACCGCTGGTTCTGCTCACACTGCCCAACCCTGTGCTTTGACCTCTTTCTCCCCTCTCTCTCCAGATGAAATCTCGCGTCTTGTGACGGCCGGCCGCCCAACAACCTGCCCGCTTGACCCTATCCCCTCCTCTCTCCTCCAGACCATTTCCGGAGACCTTCTACCTTACCTCACCTCGCTCATCAACTCATCCTTGACCGCTGGCTACGTCCCTTCCGTCTTCAAGAGAGCGAGAGTTGCACCCCTTCTGAAAAAACCTACACTCGATTCCTCCGATGTCAACAACTACAGACCAGTATCCCTTCTTTCTTTTCTCTCCAAAACTCTTGAACGTGCCGTCCTTGGCCAGCTCTCCTGCTATCTCTCTCAGAATGACCTTCTTGATCCAAATCAGTCAGGTTTCAAGACTAGTCACTCAACTGAGACTGCTCTTCTCTGTATCACGGAGGCGCTCCGCACTGCTAAAGCTAACTCTCTCTCCTCTGCTCTCATCCTTCTAGACCTATCGGCTGCCTTCGATACTGTGAACCATCAGATCCTCCTCTCCACCCTCTCCGAGATGGGCATCTCCGGCGCGGCCCACGCTTGGATTGCGTCCTACCTGACAGGTCGCTCCTACCAGGTGGCGTGGCGAGAATCTGTCTCCTCACCACGCGCTCTCACCACTGGTGTCCCCCAGGGCTCTGTTCTAGGCCCTCTCCTATTCTCGCTATACACCAAGTCACTTGGCTCTGTCATAACCTCACATGGTCTCTCCTATCATTGCTATGCAGACGACACACAATTAATCTTCTCCTTTCCCCCTTCTGATGACCAGGTGGCGAATCGCATCTCTGCATGTCTGGCAGACATATCAGTGTGGATGACGGATCACCACCTCAAGCTGAACCTCGGCAAGACGGAGCTGCTCTTCCTCCCGGGGAAGGACTGTCCGTTCCATGATCTCGCCATCACGGTTGACAACTCCATTGTGTCCTCCTCCCAGAGCGCTAAGAACCTTGGCGTGATCCTGGACAACACCCTGTCGTTCTCCACCAACATCAAGGCGGTGGCCCGTTCCTGTAGGTTCATGCTCTACAACATCCGCAGAGTACGACCCTGCCTCACACAGGAAGCGGCGCAGGTCCTAATCCAGGCACTTGTCATCTCCCGTCTGGATTACTGCAACTCGCTGTTGGCTGGGCTCCCTGCCTGTGCCATTAAACCCCTACAACTCATCCAGAACGCCGCAGCCCGGCTGGTGTTCAACCTTCCCAAGTTCTCTCACGTCACCCCCGCTCCTCCGCTCTCTCCACTGGCTTCCAGTTGAAGCTCGCATCCGCTACAAGACCATGGTGCTTGCCTACGGAGCTGTGAGGGGAACGGCACCTCAGTACCTTCAGGCTCTGATCAGGCCCTACACCCAAACAAGGGCACTGCGTTCATCCACCTCTGGCCTGCTCGCCTCCCTACCACTGAGGAAGTACAGTTCCCGCTCAGCCCAGTCAAAACTGTTCGCTGCTCTGGCACCCCAATGGTGGAACAAACTCCCTCACGATGCCAGGACAGCGGAGTCAATCACCACCTTCCGGAGACACCTGAAACCCCACCTCTTCAAGGAATACCTAGGATAAAGCAATCCTTCTGCCCCCCCCCCCCCCCCCCTTAAAAGATCTAGATGCACTATTGTAAAGTGGCTGTTCCACTGGATGTCATAAGGTGAATGCACCAATTTGTAAGTCGCTCTGGATAAGAGCGTCTGCTAAATGACTTAAATGTAAATGTAAATGTAAGAGGGGAGCAGGGGAGGAGGGGAAAGAATGGGAGGAGGGGAAGATTGGAGAGATGGAGGGGAGGAGAGGAGAGCAGTGGAGAAGAAGAAAGGAGGGGAGGGGGGAAGAGAGGGGAGAAGGAGGAGATGAGGGCAGGAGAGGAGAGGTGGAGAAGGGATATCGACACCCCGCTGTTTGTGTCCACATCAGCACCACCATCAGATAATGCTTTGAAGGATGGTGTCGGTGAATATGGGGCTGGCTGTCAATAGGCTGGCTGTCGATAGTATACTTTTCAGATGTGAGAGATTGTCGATCCTACTGGGACCAAGACTCAGCAGAGTGGAGGGATACAGTACAGTACACAAACAGGTAGGCCCTATCTTCTCTCAGCAAGGAAATGCTGGGCCTATGGAAGCAGTTCGATGGGTTCAGGTTATGCTGTAACTGTCTTGCAGTCGGGGAAATGGTTTATCATGGCTCTATAATGCTACTCAACTGCTCAATTCTAAATCGACCCTAGCCCACTCCTGTATATCTGAGAAGATTGGATAGATACTGTATAAGCATTATGGGTAATTGCTTCACATTGCCTTCTGATTGGCTAGGTGGTGGAAACGTCCAATCTAGTCTCCTCTAGAGATCTACAGAGGGGACTAGGGAGTAGTAGGCTAGAGGTTGATTTGGAATTCAGCATGCGTGATATTGTAGAGAATCCTGTATATCATTAGAGGGGATGTGATGGGTTGGAGAAAGGGTCAGATATGATGAGGAATCAGAATACTGTATATCATTAGAGGGGATGTGATGGGTTGGAGAAAGGGTCAGATATGATGAGGAATCAGAATCCTGTATATCATTAGAGGGGATGTGATGGGTTGGAGAAAGGGTCAGATATGATGAGGAATCAGAATCCTGTATATCATTAGAGGGGATGTGATGGGTTGGAGAAAGGGTCAGATATGATGAGGAATCAGAATACTGTATATCATTAGAGGGGATGTGATGGGTTGGAGAAAGGGTCAGATATGATGAGGAATCAGAATCCTGTATATCATTAGAGGGGATGTGATGGGTTGGAGAAAGGGTCAGATATGATGAGGAATCAGAATCCTGTATATCATTAGAGGGGATGTGATGGGTTGGAGAAAGGGTCAGATATGATGAGGAATCAGAATACTGAATATCATTAGAGGGGATGTGATGGGTTGGAGAAAGGGTCAGATATGATGAGGAATCATGGCTCTGTCTCAGTCCCAAATGACGCCCTATTCCCTATACAGATCCCTATGGGCCCTGGTCTGAAATAGTGCACTATATAGGGGATAGGGTGTCATTTAAGACACATAGGGTATCTATTCTACGCCCTGTTCCAATCATCAGATCAAGCATCAGTCCAGGTAAATAGCCAGTACATATAAAAATAGCATGTTCAATTGGACAGGGAGCAGCGTGCCACCACACCAAAGGGCAGTGTGGCAGTAGTCCACCCTTCTCCATCCTCCCTCCACCTTTCACCCTCCACCCTCCTCCTCCCTCCCTCCCTCCACCCTCCTCCCTCCACCCTACCTCCCTCCGCCCTCCTCCCTCCTCCATCCAACCACCTTCCTCCCTCCCTCCCTTCACCCTCCACCCTCCCACCACCCTCCTCCATCCAACCACCCTCCACCCTCTTCCTTCCTCCCTCCCTCCCACCTCCACCTTCACCTCTCCACCCTCCTCTCCTCCATTTCTATCTCCTCTTTTTTAAACTAAATTAGATTTTTTTTTCTCAGGAAGCAGTGTCCAGAGGAATCCTTTTGAAAAGGCTGGGTGGTGGAAGAAGACTGTCTTTTGTTCAGAGAAAAATGGAGGATAATCACGGAAGACAAAGGAAGGTTCCACGGCGGTTGTTCCCCGCTGAATTGAATGTTCCTTTCCATTCATTCCGTTGGTTCCTTCTCGTTGGCTTTCCTTGTGCGTTGCAGTTGGTTGGGGCGTGTACGCCAAACGCACACCACGGTCTTCAGGGAGGAGGGGCTGATGGGGATTAGCCAGCATTTTAGCAGGAATTTGGAAGGATTGAGGCTCGTTCAGGGTCGAGTGGTGCCTGCGCCAGAGGCGAACCTGACGCCACATGGCCAACTCACGAGAACAAACTTTTTTAATTAAACACTTTCAAGGTTTTCTAATCCTCCTACCCTCCGTTCCCCCCCGCGGCCACGAGAGCACACGGTTTTTCTTTCTGTCTCCCCGTTCTTTTATTCGCTGGCCTTTCAGTGTGAGAATTAACTTGACTCTCATTTAGAAAGGCACAGAGATGGAAAGTTAAAGAGACCTAGTTTTAAAAACCAGAAGCCAATCAGTTTTTTTACAGTTTTGGCCAAAAGTTTTGAGAATGACACAAATATAAATTTTCACAAAGTCTGCTGCCTCAGTTTGTATGATGGCAATTTGCATATACTCCAGAATGTTATGAAGAGTGATCAGAGGAATTGCAATTAATTGCAAAGGACCTCTTTGCCATGCAAATGAACTGAATCTGTCACGACTCCAACCGAGGCAGGCTCTCTTTCCCGTTCAGGTGGCGCTCGGCGGTCGTCGTCACCGGCCTACTAGCTGCCACTGACTCTTTTTCCTCCCCCTCCTTAATTGTTTATTTGTATCACCTGTGTTCAGTTAGTTGTTAATTAGTGTGGCTTTATTAGTCAGCCAGCCCGTAGGCTTCTTTGTGCGGGATTGTTATATTGTAGCTTTTGGGATTTCGGGAGTGAATATTGTTATTGTGGACTGGGTTTGTTTCTCGTGTCGTTGGACCGTTGTGTATGACACCCAGTACGTCCGTGTTGGACATTTTGTTTGCCAGTTGGGCATTAAAGACTCAACATATTGAAGCTCTGCTGTTCCTGCGTCTGACTTCGCACCCCCCCAACACCCAGGGCGTTACAGAATCCCCAAAAAACATTTCCACTGCATTTCAGCCCTGCCACAAAAGGACCAGCTGACATCATGTCAGTGATTCTCTCGTTAACACAGGTGTGAGTGTTGACGAGGACAAGGCTGGAGATCACTCTGTCATGCTGATTGAGTTCGAAAAACAGACTGGAAGCTTCAAAAGGAGGGTGGTGCTTGGAATCCTTGTTCTTCCTCTGTCAACCATGGTTACCTGCAAGGAAATACGTGCCATTATCATTGCTTTGCACAAAAAGGGCTTCACAGGCAAGGATATTGCTGCCAGTAAGATTGCACCTAAATCAACCATTTATCGGATCATCAAGAATTTCAAGGAGAGCGGTTCAATTGTTGTGAAGAAGGCTTCAGGGCGCCCAAGAAAGTCCAGCAAGCGCCAGGACCGTCTCCTAAAGTTGATTCAGCTGTGGGATCGGGGCACCACCAGTACAGAGCTTGCTCAGGAATGGCAGCAGGCAGGTGTGAGTGCATCTGCATGCACAGTGAGGCGAAGACTTTTGGAGGATGGCCTGGTGTCAAGAAGGGCAGCAAAGAAGGCACTTCTCTCCAGGAAAAACAGGGACATACTGATATTCTGCAAAAGGTACAGGGATTGGACTGCTGAGGACTGGGGTAAAGTCATTTTCTCTGATGAATCCCTTTTCCGATTGTTTGGGGCATGTGGAAAAAATATTGTCTTTAGAAGACAAGGTGAGCGCTACCATCCTGTCCCTGTGTCATGCCAACAGTAAAGCATCTGAGACCATTCATGTGTGGGTTGCTTCTCAGCCAAGGGAGTGGGGCTCACTCACAATTTTGCCTAAGAACACAGCATGAATAAAGAATGGTACCAACACATCCTCCGAGAGCAACTTTCTCCCAACCATCCAGGAACAGTTTGGTGACGAACAATGCCTTTTCCAGCATGATGGTGCACCTTGCCCATAAGGCAAAAGTGATAACTAAGTGGCTCGGGGACAAATCATAGATATTTTGGGGTCCATGGCCAGGAAACTCCCCAGACCTTAATCCCATTGAGAACTTGTGGTCAATCCTCAAGAGGCGGGTGGACAAACAAAAACCCACAAATTCTGACAATCTCCAAGCATTGATTACGCAAAAATGGGCTGCCATCAGTCAGGATGTGGCCCAGAAGTTAGTTGACAGCATGCCAGGGCGGATTGCAGAGGTCTTGAAAAATAAGGGTCAACACTGCAAATATTGACTCTTTGCATCAACTTCCCGTAATTGTCAATGAAAGCCTTTGTCACTTATGAAATGCTTGTAATTATACTTCAGTATTCCATAGTAACATCTGACAAAAATATCTAAAGACACTGAAGCAGCAAATTTTGTGGAAATAAATATTTGTGTCATTCTCAAAACTTTTGGCCACGACTGTATATAGCCATTAGGAGGGCTACAGGAGGGTTATATGAGGGTTATAGGAGGGCTACAGGAGGATACAGGGAGGGGCTACAGGAGGGTTATAGGAGGGCTACAGGAGGAATACAGGAGGCTATAGGACGGCATTAGGAGGGCTACAGGAGGGCTACAGGAGGGCTACAGGAGGGCTATAGGAGGGCTACAGGAGGGCTACAGGAGGAATACAGGAGGAATACAGGAGGAATACAGGAGGGTATAGGACGGCTTTAGGAGGGCTACAGGAGGGCTACAGGAGGGTTACAGGAGGGCTATAAGAGGGCTACAGGAGGGCTATAGGAGGGCTATAGGAGGGCTACAGGAGGAATACAGGAGGCTATAGGACGGCTTTAGGAGGGCTATAGGAGGGCTACAGGAGGGCTACAGGAGGAATACAGGAGGGCTATAGGAGGGCTATAGGAGGGCTATAGGAGGAATACAGGAGGCTATAGGAGGGCTATAGGAGGGCTACAGGAGGGCTACAGGAGGGTTGCAGGAGGGTTACAGGAGGGCTACAGGAGGGCTACAGGAAGGGTTACAGGAGGGTTACAGGAGGGCTACAGGAGGGTTACAGGAGGCTATAGGAGGGTTACAGGAGGGTTACAGGAGGACTACAGGAGGGTTACAGGAGGGCTACAGGAGGGTTACAGGAGGGCTACCGGAGGGCTACAGGAGGGTTACAGGAGGGTTACAGGAGGGTTACAGGAGGGTTACAGGAGGGTTACAGGAGGCTACAGGAGGGTTACAGGAGGGTTACAGGAGGGCTACAGGAGGGTTACAGGAGGGCTACAGGAGGGTTACAGGAGGGTTACAGGAGGGCTACAGGAGGGCTACAGGAGGGTTACAGGAGGGTTACAGGAGGGCTACAGGAGGGTTACAGGAGGGTTACAGGAGGGTTACAGGAAGCTATAGGAGGGATACAGGAGGGCTACAGGTGGGCTGCAGGAGGCTATAGGACGCTATATTAGGCTATAAGAGGGCTATAGGAG
>NC_074671.1:60705531-60708031 GCF_029448725.1 Salvelinus fontinalis
CAATCGCCGTGTTAGAATTCTAAAAATAACTTCATTACGACATCCAGCTTAGGTATAGCGAGAGAGTACCCAAAATCTGGGCGCAAACGACTAGTACAACATGTTCGACAGATATATGAAATAGCATCATAAAATGGGTCCTACTTTTGATGATCTTTCATCAGAATGTTGTACAAGGGGTCCTTTGTCGGGAACAATCGTTGTTTGGATTTAGAATGTCCTCTTCTCCAGTCAATTAGCACGGTAAGCTAGCAAAGTGGCGCTAAGCTCTCCTTCCTGAACAAAGGCACACAACGCAACACGCCTAACGTCCCGAATAAATTTCAATAATCTAATAAAACTATATTGAAAAAACATACTTTACGATTATATTGTCACATGTATCAAATAAAATCAAAGCCGGAGATATTAGTCGTCCATAACGACAGCTTATCAGAAGGCAAATCCAGGTCCCTTCACGAGCTCTCCAGAAAACAGGAAACTGGTGACACGTCATGCCGAGAGCTATTATTCGACCCCAGATCAAGTTACACACTCCATTTCTTCTCTCACTGCCTGTCGACATCTAGTGGAAGACTTATGAAGTGCATGTATTCTAATAAATATCAAGGACATTAATAGGCAGGCCCTAGAACAGTGCATCGATTTCAGATTTTCCACTTCCTGTCAGGAAGTTTGCTGCAAAAGGAGTTCTGTTTTACTCACAGATATAATTCAAACGGTTTTAGAAACTAGAGAGTGTTTTCTATCCAATAGTAATAATAATATGCATATTGTACGAGCAAGAATTGAGTACGAGGCCGTTTAAATTGGGCACGATTTCCCCCCAAAGTGAAAACAGCGCCCTCTGTCCTCAACAGGTTAACCTGTTGGGGATGGGGGCGCTGTTTAGACTATTTATGCTAATTTGGCAAATTTTTGAAACGGCTTCCCACAAAATCCTTGATCGTACAATATGCATATTATTATTATTATTGGATAGAAAACAGTCTATAGTTTCTATAGGAGTTGAAATTTTGTCTCTAAGTGGAACAGAGCCCATTCTACAGCAATTCCCCTGACATGGAGTCAGATTTCAGAAATTTTGGCCCCTGATCTGGAGTCAGTTAAAAGGGCACTGATTTTGCTATGACTATACGGACACTTCTTACGTCTTCCCCTGGATGCCTTTACGTGATGACGATTCCAATGGGGTCGATTGCGCGTTCACAGGCACTACAAATGAAAAAACCCTGTAGCTAGCAAGTCTTTTCTTGCTGCGTAACGCGCGTGGAGGACACCGACCCTCTCCTGTTCCAAGCGTTAGTTTAGCCTGTTATATTTCTCCGGTCATCTTTTCACTCGTTATAGGAGTTAAAAACATCATAAGGTAGTTAATTTAAAGCGTTTTATAGCAATTTATATCCGTTTAGTGCGATTTTGGGACATTTATTTCTTTAACGCTGTGAATAGGTGGGCACGCTTTCAGTTCATCCCGAACGCAGTTGGCATTTTCACATGGCAAGAGGACAGCTTTCCACCAAAAGACGATTCCTCCCAAGAAAGGATCCTTTGCCCAAGATACTGATGGAAGAACAGCTCAAGGTAGGACATTTTTATTATGATAAATCGTGTTTCTGTCGAAACATTTTAGTGGCTTAGGACGCCATGTTTTTTGACGTAGCTTCGCTTGGCGCAAACTGTATTGAAAAGTAAGGATAAATTAAAAAATGTAATAACGCAATTGTATTAAGAATTAAATTGTCTATCAATCCCTGTCCACCCTATATTTTTTAGTCACGTTTATGAGTATTTATGTATAAGAGTAGATCACTGTCTAAGTGGCGCAAGGACTTTTTCTTTACCAGCTTGTCTACATTTCACATTGTCTAACCATGATTTTGGTGGCTAAATATAAACATTTTCGATCAAACTGTATATGCATGTTGTAATGTGATGTTACAGGAGTGTCATCGGAAGAATTCTGAGAAGGTTAGTGAAAAAATTAATATCTTTTGGCGATGTTGACTTTTATCGCTCACTTTGGCTAGAATCAATGCTGGGCTGCTAATTGCTATGTGCTAAGCTAATATAACGATTTATTGTGTTTTCGCTGTAAGACACTTAGAAAATCTGAAATATTGTCTGTATTCACAGGATCTGTGTCTTTCGATTCGTGTATGCTGTGTATTTTTACGAAATGTTTGATGATTAGTAAGTAGGTAAACACGTTGCTCTAAGTAGTTTTTCTATTCCATTTGTGACGGTGGGTGCAATTGTAACCTATGCCATCTACCTGAAATATGCACTTTTTTCTAACAAAACCTATCCCATACCATAAATATGTTATCAGACTGTCATCTAATGAGTTTTTTTGTTGGTTAGGGGCTATAAATATCTTAGTTTAGCCGAATTGGTGATGGCTACTGGTGTTGGTGGACAAATAAAAGATGGTGGATTATGCTAATGTGTTTTTAGGTAATAGATGTACATCTTTACATATTGTGTCTTCCCTGTAAAA
>NC_074671.1:60713031-60745531 GCF_029448725.1 Salvelinus fontinalis
TGCAAGCCGAAGAACACCATCCCAACTGTGAAGCACAGGGGTGGCAACATTATGTTGTGGGGGTGCTTTGCTGCAGGATGGACTGATCAAGTCAATCAATCAAGTTTATTTTATATAGCCCTTCGTACATCAGCTAATATCTCGAAGTGCTGTACAGAAACCCAGCCTAAAACCCCAAACAGCAAGCAATGCAGGTGTAGAAGCACGTGCTTTTGTGCTGATGCACTTCACAAACTAGATTTCATCATGTGGAAGGAAAACTATGTGTATATATTGAAACAACATCTTATTAAGACATCAGTCAGGAAGTTAAAGCTTGGTTGCAAATGGGTCTTCCAAATGGACAATGAACCCAAGCATACTTCCAAAGTTGTGGGGAAATGGCTTAAGGACAACAAAGTCAAGCTATTGGGGTGGCCATCACAAAGCCCTGACCTCAATCCTATAGAAAATGTGTGGGCAGAACTGAAAAAGCATGTGCGAGCATGGAGGCCTACAAACCTGACTCGGTTACACCAGCTGTCAGGTTGAATGGGCCAAAATTCACCCGACTTATTGTGGGAAGCTTGTGGAAAGCTACCCGAAACGTTTGAACCAAGTTAAACAATTTAAAGGTAATGCTATCAAAAACGAATTGAGTGTATGTAAACTTCTGACCCACTGGGAATGTGATGAAAGAAATAAAAGCTGAAATAAATAATTCTCTCTACTATTATTCTGACATTTCACATTCTTAATATGAAGTGGTGATCCTAACTGACCTAAGACAGGGATTTTTTACTAGAATTAAATGTCAGGAATTGTGAAAAACTGAGTTTAAATGTATTTGGCTAAGGTGTATGTAAACTTCCGACTTTAACTGTATATATACATCATGCCATCTCATCATGCCATCTATTTTGTGAAGTGCACCAGTCCCTCTTGCAGCAAAGCACCCCCTCAACATGATGCTGCCACCACCGTGCTTCATGGTTGGGATGGTGTTCTCCGGCTTGCAAGCCTCCCCCATTTTCCTCCAAACATAACGATGGTGATTATTGCCAAACAGTTCTGTTTTTGTTTCATTAGACCAGAGGACATTTGGGGACAAAGTACGATCTTTGTCCCCATGTGCAGTTGCAAACCGTAGTCTGGCTTTTTTATGGCGGTTTTGGAGCAGTGGCTTCTTCCTTGCTGAGCGGCCTTTCAGGTTATGTCGATATAGGACTTGTTTTACTGTGGATATAGATACTTTTGTACCTGTTTACTCCAGCATCTTCACAAGGTCCTTTGCTGGCGTTCTGGGATTGATTTGCACTCTAGGAGACAGAACGCGTCTCCTTTCTGAGCGGTATGACGGCTGAGTGGTCCTATGGTGTTTATACTTGTGTACTGTTGTTTGTACAGATGAATATGGTATATTCAGGCGTTTGGAAATTGCACCCAAAGATGGAGGTCTAAAAAATAATTCTGATGTCTTGGCTGATTTCTTTAGATTTTCCCATGATGTCAAGCAAAGAGGCACTGAGTTTGAAGGTAGGTCTTGAAATACATCCATAGGTACACCTCCAATTGACTCAAATTATGTCAATTAGCCTATCAGAAGCTTCTAAAGCCATGACATCATTTTCTGGAATTTTCCAAGCTGTTTAAATGCACAGTCAACTTAATGTATGTAAACTTCTGACCCACTGGAAATGTGATACAGTGAAATAAGTGAAATAATCTGTCTGTAAACAATTGTTGGAAAAATGACTTGTGTCATGCACAAAGTAGATGTCCTAACCGACCTGCCAAAACTATAGTTTGTTAACAAGACATTTTTGCAATGGTTGAAAAATGAGTTTTAATGACTCCAACCTAAGTGTACGTAAACTTCTGACTTCAACTGTATCATACGTACATTTAACCATGACCATATAGACGTCTATGGTGCAGATGGGGGGCTGAGGCAGACGCTCGCCCTTCTCCAGGATGTCTGGGATCTCCCGTGTGGGGATGCCGTCATACGGCTTCCCTCCGAAAGTCATCAGCTCCCAGATAGTCACACCTGGAGAGAGAGAGAGAGAAAGAGAGAGAGAAAGAGAAAGAGAGAGAGAAGAGTCTAATGTTTACTGTTCATTTTAATTGTTTATTTCAGTTTGTTAATTATCTATTTCACTTGCTTTGGCAATGTTAACATATGTTTCCCATGTCAATAAAGCCCTTAAATTGAAATTTTATTGTATTGAAAGAGAGAGAGAAAACACAAGACAGAAAATGAGGCAGAGAGAGATAGATAAAGAGAGAGGAAGAAAGCAAGTAGGACAGAAAGAAAGAGAAAACGAGAGGGAAAGAGAAAGAGAGACAAAGGAATTCAGTATCGTTTGTTTGTAATGTCACACGTACCGTAGCTCCACACATCACTCTGGTGTGTGAACTTCCTGTAGTGAATACACTCCAACGCCATCCACTTAATGGGCATCTAGAGAGAGAGAGAGAAAGGGAGGGAGAGAGAGAGCGTGGGGAGGGGGGTGAGAGTGAGAGAGAGAGAACAAGAGAAAGAGAGCGAGAGGGGGATGAGAGAGCGAGAGAGAGAGAGAGAGAGAGAGGGAGAGAGAGAGAGAGAGAGAGAGAGAGAGAGAGAGAGAGAGAGAGAGAGAGAGAGACAGAGGGGTGATGAGAGAGAGAGAGAGAGACAGAGGGGGGATGAGAGAGAGAGATGAGAGGGAGGGAGAGAGAGAGAGGGAGAGAGAAAGACAGAGGGGGGATGAGAGAGAGAGATGAGAGGGAGGGAGAGAGAGAGAGAGAGAAAGAGAGACAGAGACAGAGGGAGAGGTGGAGAGACAGAGAGAGAAAGACAGAGGGGGGATGAGAGAGAGAGAGATGAGAGGAAGGGAGAGAAAGAGAGAAAGAGAGACAGAGACAGAGGGAGAGGTGGAGAGACAGAGAGAGAAAGAGAGAAAGAGAGACAGAGACAGAGGGAGAGGTGGAGAGACAGAGGGAGAGAGAGAGAGACAGAGGGAGAGGTGGAGAGACAGAGAGAGAAAGAGAGAGAGACAGAGGGAGAGGTGGAGAGACAGAGAGAGAAAGAGAGAGAGACAGAGGGAGAGGTGGAGAGACAGAGAGAGAAAGAGAAGGATTATTAACTCGAGTGCACTGATGATACAAATGTCAAGAGAGAACAGACAAGTGTTAGTGAATGTTTCCTCTCCAACCTAAAACTCTCGGATTCATCATCATGTATCAGATGGAAAGGTTGTGATGGGTCTATGTAGAACAATACATTTTCTGTTTTCATATTCCTGGTAGTACTGACCTGTAAACTTTTAACAGTTAATACCATCTATGTTCTAATCCTAGTCCAGAATTGAGTAGCCTCATTCCATTACGTTCCATTTATATCCATGGCAGGATTGAAATGAAATGAAACAGTCTTCAAAATATGAAGGTCAGCTTGGATCCAAGACTGACTACTGCATGTTGCAAGGCATTTTCTGGGATGGACAGTGATATGCCAGTGTAACACTTGTTACAGTACAACGTGTCAACATTGGCCGTCATAGCAACCAGTACCACACCATGTGATTGTCTTGTGGACTGGAAACCCAATTTACCCCTGCAGGTAGGTACACTGTGGAAATCTATTACCTACTAGAACATGACTGTATTACATATCCTGTCTATATTAACTGGGTTTCATCTCTCACTCTCTTCTCTACTGCAACTCAAAGAGGAAAATTAAACGCACTTGTTTTCAATGGTATACAGTGCATTCGGAAAAGTATTCAGACCCCTTGACTTTTTCCACATTTTGTTACGTTACAGCCTTATTCTAAAATGATTAAAAAAAACGTTTTTCCTCATCCATCTACACACAATACCCCATCATGACATCACAATACCCCATCACGACATCACAATACCCCATCATGCCATCACAATACCCCATCATGACATCACAATACCCCATCACGACATCACAATACCCCATCATGACATCACAATACCCCATCACGACATCACAATACCCCATCATGACATCACAATACCCCATCACGACATCACAATACCCCATCATGACATCACAATACCCCATCACGACATCACAATACCCCATCATGACATCACAATATCCCATCAATACATCACAATACCTCATCATGACGAAGTGAAAACAGGTTTTTAGACATTTTTGCAAATGTATTAAAATAAAAATGGTTGCTGATCATGGGCCTCTGTACGCCTATGTAGATATTCCATAAAAAAATCTTCAGTTTCCAGCTACAATAGTCATTTACAACATTAACAATGTCTATACTGAATTTCTGATCAATTTGATGTCTTTCAAAAACAAGGACATTTCTAAATGACCCCAAACTTTTAAACGGTAGGTGTATATATTAATCAATAGTATATATTAAACATTTAGATGTGATTCTGTATAACATCACAACACACATGCACGCGCGCGCGCGCGCGCACACACACACACACACACACACACACACACACACACACACACACACACACACACACACACACACACACACACACACACACACACACACACACACACACACACACACACACACACACACACACACACACACACCTTGCCCCCGTCTGCGTTGTACTCTTTCTCGTCGACGTCCAGCAGTCTGGCCAGGCCAAAGTCTGTGATCTTGATGTGGTTGGGGGACTTGACCAGAACATTACGGGCTGCCAGATCTCTGTGGACCAGCCTTCTCTCCTCCAGATACATCATGCCCTGGCATGGTGGCAGAGAGAGAGAGAGAGAGTGAAAGAGTGAAAGAGAGCGGAGGGAGAGAGAGAGGGAGAGAGGAGGAAGGGAGAAGGGGAGAGAGATAGAGAGAGGAAAGAGAGAGAGGGGGAAGATAGAAATAAAGAGAGAGGAGGGAGGGAGAGAGGGAGAGGAATAGAGAGAGAGAGAGAGAAATAGAGAGAGAGATGAGGGAGAGACATAGAGAGAGAGAGAGGAGGGAGAGAGAGAGGGAGAGAGAGAGGAGGAAGGGAGAGGGGGAGAGAGATAAAGAGAGGAAAGAGAGAGAGGGGGAGATAGAAATAGAGAGAGAGGAGGGAGAGAGAGAGGGAGAGATAGATAGAGAGAGATAAGAGAGAAAGAGGGGGGGAGAGATAGAGATAGGAAAGAGGAGATAGAGAGAGAGGGGGGAGAGGAGAGACAGAGATAGGATAGAGGAGATAGAGAGAGAGAGAGATGGAGAGGGAGAGAGGGAGGGAGAGAGAAATAAACACTTTTTCTGATTGTGTATTTCCATTTTCATCACAATCATCATCATCATCATCATCACAATCATTATCGTCACAATCATCACCATCAACACCACCACCACCACCATCATTCTCTCTTCTCCCTGCCCTTCTCTATTCTCTCTGCCCTGCGCTGTTATCCCTGCCCTGCCCCGTTCTCCCTGCCCCGTTCTCCCTGCCCTGTTCTCCCTGCCCTGCGCTGTTATCCCTGCCCTGTTCTCCCTGCCCTGCCCCGTTCTCCCTGCCCTGTCCTCCCTGCCCTGCCCCGTTCTCCCTGCCCCGTTATTCCTGCCCTGTCCTCCCTGCCCTGCCCCGTTCTCCCTGCCCCGTTATTCCTGCCCTGTTCTCCCTGCCCTGCCCCGTTCTCCCTGCCCTGTTTTCCCTGCCCTGCCCCGTTCTCCCTGCCCCGTTCTCCCTGCCCTGTCCCGTTCTCCCTGCCCTGTTCTCCTTGCCCTGCCCCGTTCTCCCTGCCCCGTTCTCCCTGCCCTGTCCCGTTCTCCCTGCCCTGTTCTCCTTGCCTTGTTCTCCCTGCCCTGTTCTCCCGGCCCTGTTCTCCCTGCCCCGTTCTCCCTGCCCTGTTCTCCCTGCCCTGTTCTCCCTGCCCTGTTCTCCCTGCCTTCTTCTCCCTGCCTCTTCTCCCTGCCTTCTTCTCCCTGCCCTGATCTCCCTGCCCTGTTCTCCCTGCCCTGTTCTCCCTGCCCTGTTCTCCCTGCCCTGTTCTCCCTGCCCTGTTCTCCCTGCCCTGTTCTCCCTGCCCTGTTCTCCCTGCCCTGCCCTGTTCTCCCTGCCCTGCGCTGTTCTCCCTGCCCTGTTCTCCCTGCCCTGTTCTCCCTGCCCTGCCCTGATCTCCCTGCCCTGTTCTCCGTGCCCTGTTCTCTCTGCCCTGCCCTCTTCTCCCTGCACTTTCTTATTCTCCCTGCCCTGCTCTGTTCTCCCTGTCCTGCCCTGATCTCCCTGCTCTGTTCTCCCTGCCATGCTCTGTTCTCCCTGCCCTGCTCTGTTCTCCCTGTCCTGCTCTGTTCTCCCTGCTCTGCCCTGTTCTCCCTGTCCCGCTCTGATCTCCCTGCTCTGCTCTCCCTGTCGTGCTCTGATCTCCGTGCTCTGTTCTCCCTGCCCTGCTCTGTTCTCCCTGCCCTGCTCTGTTCTCCCTGCCCTGCTCTGTTCTCCCTGCTCTGTTCTCCCTGCCGTGCTCTGTTCTCCCTGCCCTGCTCTGTTCTCCCTGCCCTGGCCTGTTCTCCCTGTCCTGCTCTGTTCTCCCTGCCCTGCTCTGTTCTCCCTGCCCTGCTCTGTTCTCCCTGCCCTGGCCTGTTCTCCCTGTCCTGCTCTGTTCTCCCTGCCCTGCTCTGTTCTCCCTGCCCTGCTCTGTTCTCCCTGCCCTGCTCTGTTCTCCCTGCCCTGCTCTGTTCTCCCTGCTCTGCTCTCCCTGTCGTGCTCTGATCTCCGTGCTCTGTTCTCCCTGCCATGCTCTGTTCTCCCTGCCCTGCTCTGTTCTCCCTGCCCTGCTCTGTTCTCCCTGCTCTGTTCTCCCTGCCGTGCTCTGTTCTCCCTGCCCTGCTCTGTTCTCCCTGCCCTGGCCTGTTCTCCCTGTCCTGCTCTGTTCTCCCTGCCCTGCTCTGTTCTCCCTGCCCTGCTCTGTTCTCCCTGCCCTGCTCTGTTCTCCCTGCCCTGGTCTGTTCTCCCTGCCCTGCCATGCTCTGTTCTCCCTGCCCTGCTCTGTTCTCCCTGCCCTGCTCTGTTCTCCCTGCTCTGTTCTCCCTGCCGTGCTCTGTTCTCCCTGCCCTGCTCTGTTCTCCCTGCCCTGGCCTGTTCTCCCTGTCCTGCTCTGTTCTCCCTGCCCTGCTCTGTTCTCCCTGCCCTGCTCTGTTCTCCCTGCCCTGCTCTGTTCTCCCTGCCCTGCCATGCTCTGTTCTCCCTGCCCTGCTCTGTTCTCCCTGCCATGCTCTGTTCTCCCTGCCCTGCTCTGTTCTCCCTGCCATGCTCTGTTCTCCCTGCTCTGTTCTCCCTGCCCTGCTCTGTTCTCCCTGCCCTGCTCTGTTCTCCCTGCCCTGCTCTGTTCTCCCTGCCATGCCCTGTTATCCCTGCCATGCTCTGTTCTCCCTGCCCTGCTCTGTTCTCCCTGCCATGCTCTGTTCTCCATGCTCTGTTCTCCCTGTCCTGCTCTGTTCTCCCTGCCATGCTCTGTTCTCCCTGCCATGCTCTGTTCTCCCTGCCATGCTCTGTTCTCCCTGCCCTGCTCTGTTCTCCCTGCCATGATCTGTTCTCCATGCTCTGTTCTCCCTGCTCTGTTCTCCCTGCTCTGCCCTGTTCTCCCTGCCTTGCCATGCTCTGTTCTCCCTGCCCTGGCCTGTTCTCCCTGCCCTGCTCTGTTCTCCCTGCTCTGCCCTGGTCTCCCTGCCTTGCCATGCTCTGTTCTCCCTGCCCTGGCCTGTTCTCCCTGCCCTGCTCTGTTCTCCCTGCCCTGGCCTGTTCTCCCTGCCCTGCTCTGTTCTCCCTGCCCTGCTCTGTTCTCCCTGCTCTGTTCTCCCTGCCCTGCTCTGTTCTCCCTGCCCTGCCCTGTTCTCCCTGCCCTGCCCTGCTCTGTTCTCCCTGCCCTGCTCTGTTCTCCCTGCCATGCTCTGTTCTCCCTGCCATGCTCTGTTCTCCCTGCCCTGCCCTGCTCTGTTCTCCCTGCCATGCTCTGTTCTCCCTGCCCTGCTCTGTTCTCCCTGCCATGCTCTGTTCTCCCTGCCCTGCTCTGTTCTCCCTGCCCTGCTCTGTTCTCCCTGCTCTGTGGTCTCCTCCTCCCAAATACAGGGAATTGAATGGCTGATTATATTAAAGCCAGAAATCATATAGAGGAACACAAACCTATGTGTTAGGGAGAATGACCCTGACAGACTGGGACAGGAGGTGTGTTAGGGAGAGTGACCCTGGCAGACTGGGGCAGGAGGTGTGTTAGGGAGAGTGGCCCTGACAGACTGGGGCAGGAGGTGTGTTAGGGAGAGTGACCCTGACAGACTGGGACAGGAGGTGTGTTAGGGAGAGTGGCCCTGACAGACTGGGACAGGAGGTGTGTTAGGGAGAGTGACCCTGACAGACTGGGACAGGAGGTGTGTTAGGGAGAGTGACCCTGGCAGACTGGGACAGGAGGTGTGTTAGGGAGAGTGACCCTGACAGACTGGGACAGGAGGTGTGTTAGGGAGAGTGACCCTGACAGACTGGGACAGGAGGTGTGTTAGGGAGAGTGACCCTGGCAGACTGGGACAGGAGGTGTGTTAGGGAGAGTGACCCTGACAGACTGGGACAGGAGGTGTGTTAGGGAGAGTGACCCTGACAGACTGGGACAGGAGGTGTGTTAGGGAGAGTGACCCTGACAGACTGGGACAGGAGGTGTGTTAGGGAGAGTGACCCTGACAGACTGGGACAGGAGATGTGTTAGGGAGAGTGACCCTGGCAGACTGGGACAGGAGGTGTGTTAGGGAGAGTGACCCTTACAGACTGGGACAGGAGGTGTGTTAGGGAGAGTGACCCTGACAGACTGGGACAGGAGGTGTGTTAGGGAGAGTGACCCTGGCAGACAGGGACAGGAGGTGTGCCAGAGAGAGAGAGAGTGTGGCCATGTGTCTTGTCTACTATTTAAAATGTACTGCATACTGTGTAATAATCATATGACCTACTATATATAATGTACTGCACACTGTGTAATAATCATATAACCTACTATATTTAATATCTGATTTAGAACGTTTGTACGGTATACAGACTCATGTTTGTAGCCTGTCCCCTAAATGATATAGAATGTAGGTACGGTATTCAGACCCATGTTGGTACAGCCCGTCCCCTATCTGATTTAGAATATAGGTACGGTATTCAGACTCATGTTGGTACAGCCCGTCCCCTATCTGATATAGAATGTAGGTACGGGTATTCAGACTCATGTTGGTACAGCCCGTCCCCTATCTGATTTAGAACGTAGGTACGTGTATTCAGACTCATGTTGGTACAGCCCGTCCCCTATCTGATATAGAATGTAGGTACGGTACTCAGAGTCATGTTGGTACAGCCCGTCCCCTATCTGATTTAAAACGTAGGTACGGTATTCAGACTCATGTTGGTACAGCCCGTCCCCTTTCTGATTTTGATCGTAGGTTCAGGTATTCAGACTCATGTTGGTACAGCCCGTCCCCTATCTGATTTAGAACGTAGGTACGGTATTCAGACTCATGTTGGTACAGCCCGTCCCCTATCTGATTTAGAACGTAGGTACGGTATTCAGACTCATGTTGGTAAAGCCCGTCCCCTATCTGATTTAGAACATAGGTACGGTATTCAGACTCATGTTGGTACAGCCCGTCCCCTATCTGATTTAGAACATAGGTACGGTATTCAGACTCATGTTGGTACAGCCCGTCCCCTATCTGATTTAGAACGTAGGTACCGTATTCAGACCCATGTTGGTAGAGCCCGTCCCCTATCTGATTTAGAACGTAGGTACCGTATTCAGACTCATGTTGGTACAGCCCGTCCCCTATCTGATTTAGAACATAGGTACGGTATTCAGAGTCATGTTGGTACAGCCCGTCCCCTATCTGATTTAGAACGTAGGTACGGTATTCAGACTCATGTTGGTACAGCCCGTCCCCTATCTGATTTAGAACGTAGGTACGGTATTCAGACTCATGTTGGTACAGCCCGTCCCCTATCTGACTTTGATCGTAGGTTCAGGTATTCAGACTCATGTTGGTACAGCCCATCCCCTATCTGATTTAGAACGTAGGTACGGTATTCAGACTCATGTTTGTACAGCCCGTCCCCTATCTGATTTAGAACGTAGGTACGGGTATTCAGACTCATGTTGGTACAGACCGTCCCCTATCTGATTTAGAACGTAGGTACGGTATTCAGACTCATGTTTGTACAGCCCGTCCCCTATCTGATTTAGAACGTAGGTACGGGTATTCAGACTCATGTTGGTACAGACCGTCCACTATCTGATTTAGAACGTAGGTACGGTACTCAGACTCATGTTGGTACAGCCCGTCACCTATCTGATTTAGAACGTAGGTACGGTATTCAGAAACATGTTTGTACAGCCCGTCCCCTATCTGATTTAGAACGTAGGTACGGGTATTCAGACTCATGTTGGTACAGACCGTCCACTATCTGATTTAGAACGTAGGTACGGTATTCAGACTCATGTTTGTACAGCCCGTCCCCTATCTGATTTAGAACGTAGGTACGGGTATTCAGACTCATGTTGGTACAGCCCGTCCCCTATCTGATTTAGAACGTAGGTACGGTATTCAGACTCATGTTGGTACAGCCCGTCCCCTATCTGATTTAGAACGTAGGTACGGTATTCAGACCCATGTTGGTACAGCCAGTCCCCTATCTGATTTAGACCGTAGGTACGGGTATTCAGACTCATGTTGGTACAGCCCGTCCCCTATCTGATTTAGAACGTAGGTACGGTATTCAGACTCATGTTGGTACAGCCAGTCCCCTATCTGATTTAGAACGTAGGTACGGGTATTCAGACTCATGTTGGTACAGCCCGTCCCCTATCTGAGTTACGGGTATTCAGACTCATGTTGGTACAGCCCGTCCCCTATCTGATTTAGAACGTAGGTACGGTATTCAGACTCATGTTTGTACAGCCCGTCCCCTATCTGATATAGAACGTAGGTACGGTATTCAGACTCATGTTGGTACAGCCCGTCCCCTATCTGATTTTGAACATAGGTACGGTATTCAGACCCACGTTGGTACAGCCCGTCCCCTATCTGATTTAGAACGTAGGTACGGTATTCAGACTCATGTTGGTACAGCCCATCCCCTATCTGATTGAGAACGTAGGTACGGTATTCAGACTCATGTTGGTACAGCCCGTCCCCTATCTGATTTAGAACGTAGGTACGGTATTCAAACTCATGTTGGTACAGCCCATCCCCTATCTGATTGAGAACGTAGGTACGGTATTCAGACTCATGTTGGTACAGCCCGTCCCCTATCTGATTTAGAACGTAGGTACGGTATTCAGACCCATGTTGGTACAGCCAGTCCCCTATCTGATTTAGAACGTAGGTACGTGTATTCAGACTCATGTTGGTACAGCCCGTCCCCTATCTGATATAGAATGTAGGTACGGTATTCAGAGTCATGTTGGTACAGCCCGTCCCCTATCTGATTTAGAACGTAGGTACGGTATTCAGAAACATGTTGGTACAGCCCGTCCCCTATCTGATTTAGAACGTAGGTACGGTATTCAGACCCATGTTGGTACAGCCAGTCCCCTATCTGATTTAGAACGTAGGTACGTGTATTCAGACTCATGTTGGTACAGCCCGTCCCCTATCTGATATAGAATGTAGGTACGGTATTCAGAGTCATGTTGGTACAGCCCGTCCCCTATCTGATTTAGAACGTAGGTACGGTATTCAGAAACATGTTGGTACAGCCCGTCCCCTATCTGATTTAGAACGTAGGTACGGTATTCAGAGTCATGTTGGTACAGCCCGTCCCCTATCTGATTTAGAACGTAGGTAAAGTATTCAGACTCATGTTGGTACAGCCCGTCCCCTATCTGAATTAGATCGTAGGTACGGTATTCAGACTCATGTTGGTACAGCCCGTCCCCTATCTGATTTAGAACGTAGGTACGGGTATTCAGACTCATGTTGGTACAGCCCGTCCCCTATCTGAAATAGAACGTAGGTACGGGTATTCAGACTCATGTTGGTACAGCCCGTCCCCTATCTGATTTAGAACGTAGGTACGGTATTCAGAAACATGTTGGTACAGCCCGTCCCCTATCTGATTTAGAACGTAGGTACGGTATTCAGACCCATGTTGGTACAGCCAGTCCCCTATCTGATTTAGAACGTAGGTACGTGTATTCAGACTCATGTTGGTACAGCCCGTCCCCTATCTGATATAGAATGTAGGTACGGTATTCAGAGTCATGTTGGTACAGCCCGTCCCCTATCTGATTTAGAACGTAGGTACGGTATTCAGAAACATGTTGGTACAGCCCGTCCCCTATCTGATTTAGAACGTAGGTACGGTATTCAGAGTCATGTTGGTACAGCCCGTCCCCTATCTGATTTAGAACGTAGGTAAAGTATTCAGACTCATGTTGGTACAGCCCGTCCCCTATCTGAATTAGATCGTAGGTACGGTATTCAGACTCATGTTGGTACAGCCCGTCCCCTATCTGATTTAGAACGTAGGTACGGGTATTCAGACTCATGTTGGTACAGCCCGTCCCCTATCTGAAATAGAACGTAGGTACGGGTATTCAGACTCATGTTGGTACAGCCCGTCCCCTATCTGATTTAGAACGTAGGTACGGTATTCAGACTCATGTTGGTACAGCCCGTCCCCTATGTGATTTAGATCGTAGGTTCAGGTATTCAGACTCATGTTGGTACAGCCCGTCCCCTATCTGATTCAGAACATAGGTACGGAATTCAGACTCATGTTGGTACAGCCCGTCCCCTATCTGATTCAGAACATAGGTACGGTATTCAGACTCATGTTGGTACAGCCCGTCCCCTATCTGATTCAGAACGTAGGTACGGTATTCAGACTCATGTTGGTACAACCCGTCCCCTATCTGATTTAGAACGTAGGTACGGTATTCAGAAACATGTTGGTACAGCCCGTCCCCTATCTGATTTAGAACGTAGGTACGGTATTCAGAAACATGTTGGTACAGCCCGTCCCCTATCTGATTTAGAACGTAGGTACGGTATTCAGACTCATGTTGGTACAGCCCGTCCCCTATCTGATTTAGAACGTAGGTACGGTATTCAGAAACATGTTGGTACAGCCCGTCCCCTATCTGATTTAGAACGTAGGTACGGTATTCAGAGTCATGTTGGTACAGCCCGTCCCCTATCTGATTTAGAACATAGGTACGGTATTCAGAGTCATGTTGGTACAGCCCGTCCCCTATCTGATTTAGAACGTAGGTACGGTATTCAGACTCATGTTGGAACAGCCAGTCCCCTATCTGATTTAGAACGTAGGTACGGTATTCAGAAACATGTTGGTACAGCCCGTCCCCTATCTGATTTAGAACGTAGGTACGGGTATTCAGAATCATGTTGGTACAGCCCGTCCCCTATCTGATTTAGATCGTAGGTTCAGGTATTCAGAGTCATGTTGGTACAGCCCATCCCCTATCTGATTTAGATCGTAGGTACGGTATTCAGACTCATGTTGGTACAGCCTGTCCCCTATCTGATTTAGAACGTAGGTACGGTATTCAGACCCATGTTGGTACAGCCCGTCCCCTATCTGATTTAGAACATAGGTACGGGTATTCAGACTCATGTTTGTACAGCCCCTCCCCTATCTGATTTAGAACGTAGGTACGGTATTCAGACCCATGTTGGTACAGCCCGTCCCCTATCTGATTTAGAACGTAGGTACGGGTATTCAGACCCATGTTGGTACAGCCCGTCCCCTAACTGATTTAGAACATACGTACGGTATTCAGACTCATGTTGGTACAGCCTGTCCCCTATCTGATTTAGAACGTAGGTACGGGTATTCAGCCTCATGTTTGTACAGCCCGTCCCCTATCTGATTTAGACCGTAGGTACGGGTATTCAGACTCATGTTGGTACAGCCCGTCCCCTATCTGATTTAGACCGTAGGTACGGTATTCAGACTCATGTTGGTACAGCCCGTCCCCTATGTGATTTAGATCGTAGGTTCAGGTATTCAGACTCATGTTGGTACAGCCCGTCCCCTATCTGATTCAGAACATAGGTACGGAATTCAGACTCATGTTGGTACAGCCCGTCCCCTATCTGATTCAGAACATAGGTACGGTATTCAGACTCATGTTGGTACAGCCCGTCCCCTATCTGATTCAGAACGTAGGTACGGTATTCAGACTCATGTTGGTACAACCCGTCCCCTATCTGATTTAGAACGTAGGTACGGTATTCAGAAACATGTTGGTACAGCCCGTCCCCTATCTGATTTAGAACGTAGGTACGGTATTCAGAAACATGTTGGTACAGCCCGTCCCCTATCTGATTTAGAACGTAGGTACGGTATTCAGACTCATGTTGGTACAGCCCGTCCCCTATCTGATTTAGAACGTAGGTACGGTATTCAGAAACATGTTGGTACAGCCCGTCCCCTATCTGATTTAGAACGTAGGTACGGTATTCAGACCCATGTTGGTACAGCCCGTCCCCTATCTGATTTAGAACGTAGGTACGGTATTCAGACTCATGTTGGTACAGCCCGTCCCCTATCTGATTTAGAACGTAGGTACGGTATTCAGACTCATGTTGGTACAGCCCGTCCCCTATCTGACTTTGATCGTAGGTTCAGGTATTCAGACTCATGTTGGTACAGCCCATCCCCTATCTGATTTAGAACGTAGGTACGGTATTCAGACTCATGTTGGTACAGCCCGTCCCCTATCTGATTTAGAACGTAGGTACGGTATTCAGACTCATGTTGGTACAGCCCGTCCCCTATCTGATTTAGAACGTAGGTACGGTATTCAGACTCATGTTGGAACAGCCAGTCCCCTATCTGATTTAGAACGTAGGTACGGTATTCAGAAACATGTTGGTACAGCCCGTCCCCTATCTGATTTAGAACGTAGGTACGGGTATTCAGAATCATGTTGGTACAGCCCGTCCCCTATCTGATTTAGATCGTAGGTTCAGGTATTCAGAGTCATGTTGGTACAGCCCATCCCCTATCTGATTTAGATCGTAGGTACGGTATTCAGACTCATGTTGGTACAGCCTGTCCCCTATCTGATTTAGAACGTAGGTACGGTATTCAGACCCATGTTGGTACAGCCCGTCCCCTATCTGATTTAGAACATAGGTACGGGTATTCAGACTCATGTTTGTACAGCCCCTCCCCTATCTGATTTAGAACGTAGGTACGGTATTCAGACCCATGTTGGTACAGCCCGTCCCCTATCTGATTTAGAACATAGGTACGGTATTCAGACCCATGTTGGTACAGCCCGTCCCCTAACTGATTTAGAACATACGTACGGTATTCAGACTCATGTTGGTACAGCCTGTCCCCTATCTGATTTAGAACGTAGGTACGGGTATTCAGCCTCATGTTTGTACAGCCCGTCCCCTATCTGATTTAGACCGTAGGTACGGGTATTCAGACTCATGTTGGTACAGCCCGTCCCCTATCTGAGTTACGGGTATTCAGACTCATGTTGGTACAGCCCGTCCCCTATCTGATTTAGAACGTAGGTACGGGTATTCAGACTCATGTTGGTACAGCCCGTCCCCTATCTGAGTTACGGGTATTCAGACTCATGTTGGTACAGCCCGTCCCCTATCTGATTTAGAACGTCGGTACGGTATTCAGACTCATGTTGGTACAGCCCGTCCCCTATCTGATATGCACAATATGCACATTTTCGAACAAACTCTATATTTATTGTGTAGTATGATGTTATAGGACTGTCATCTGAAGAAGTTTGAGAAGGTTAGTGAAAAAATGTATATATTTTGCTGGTTTATTCGTTATCGCTCAATGCTGTTGTGTGGTTGGCTATTGTAGTAAGCTAATATAATGCTATATTGTGTTTTCGCTGTAAAACACTTAAAGAATCTGAAATATTGGCTGGATTCACAAGATCTTTGTCTTTCATTTGCTGTACACTGTGTATTTTTCATAAATGTTTTATGATGAGTATTTAGGTAATTCACTTGCTCTCTGTAGTTATTCTAGTTGCTTTGGTGAGAGTTGTGATGGTGGCTGCAATGTAAAACTATGATTTATACCTGAAGTATGCACATTTTTCAAACAAAACATATGCTATACAATAAATATGTTATCAGACTGTCATCTGATGAAGTTGTTTCTTGGTTAGTGACTATTTATATCTTTATTTGGTCGAATTTGTGATAGCTACCTATGCAGTAAAAAAATGGTGGGGAAAAAAAAGTTTTGCTATCGTGGTTAGCTAATAGAAATACATATTGTGTCTTTCCTGTAAAACATTTTAAAAATCAGAAATGATGGCTGGATTCACAAGATGTGTATCTTTCATCTGGTGTCTTGGACTTGTGATTTCATGATAATTAGATGCTAGTATTTACTTGTGGCGCTATGCTAGGCTATGCTAGTCAGCTTTTTTACTGATGAGGGTGCTCCCGGATCCGGGATTGTGACCAAGTAGAAGTTTTAATGTTTGGCATTAACTCTGAATGGTTAAGGTTAGACATTAACTCCAAATTGTTAAGGTCAGGCATTAACTCTGAATGGTTAAGGTTAGACATTAACTCTGAATTGTTAAGGTCAGGCATTAACTCTGAATGGTTAAGGTTAGGCATTAACTCTGAATGGTTAAGGTTAGACATTAACTCTGAATATTTAGGTAAGGGTTAAGGTCTGGGATAGGTTTGAAACAGAACTATGAAGAACGACTTTCTATCGCTGGATTCAAACTTGCAACCTTTGGCACCAGAGGCAGATGATTACACCCTAGTAAAACCCAAACCTACTTGAATGTAACAGCGGTCACTGTCGCCCCCCCCCCCCGAGTGGCTGGTTTCTACGTCATCTCCCAACGTCCTCACACATGGATGGACATCTAATTCTGACCTGTATTAAAGGTGACCTGGCTGCAATGTTTACAGCTAAGCTAGTCACGGTTCGACAGAATGCATCAGAATTTCAAGCTCCCCTTAATGTGTATACACACACTGCAATTGGGCCTATTATCAAGCTGGTTAGGCATGGGAGAAAATTGATGTCCTGCCAACACATTAATGTTGATGACAAAGCCCAATGAGCGAAGCTGTGAAGTGGAGGAAATCATAGAGCCTTGTGGTAAGACTGTGGGGACTCGGTTCTCCGCCTTCATTTGTTGCTCAATGGACTGGATGGGAACATCGATGCGTGCGGTTGCAAACACACAATACGCACACAAAGACACAGACACACGGACGCAGGCAAACAAGTACGCACCCAGGCAGGCAGGTACGCACACACACACATACACACACAGACACACACACACAAAGCAAGCCAAAACACACACAGAGGCAGACAGGGAGGAGGGCCAATTGAAGTGCATTATTCTGGATGATAAACAAGTGAATGCCACTTTGCAGTGTGATCAATAAAAAGCCCTGGTGAGGAGGGGGGTGTCTGTCTTCCTCCCTCTCCTCTACCACCAGACAGTGGAGAAACAGACAGAGAAAGACAGGGAGTGAGAAACAGACAGATAAAGACAGGGAGAGAGAAACAGACAGAGAAAGACAGGGAGAGAGAAACAGAGAGAGAGAAACAGACAGAATCATTGCTCACTTAGAAACACTAATACCCTGACTAGTGTTGCAAAATACATTTAGAAATCTATATTATTCAATTATAATGTGTGGGGGGACAAAATACATGTATGCATGATGGTGCACGCGCACAGCCGGTTTGGGTTCCGTGTTATGCAGAAACCTGAAAATATACGGGTGTATATATCAGCTAGACTCGCAGCTGGTGTCATGGTGGCGGTGGAGGTGTTCGCTAGACGAATGTGAGGAAAAATGGACAGTGGAGACGGTTGGTGGAGTTGGAGAGAGAGAGAGACAGAGACAGAGACAGAGAAAGAGAGAGAGAACGAGAGAGAGAGAGAGAGACAGAGACAGAGAAAGAGAGAGAGAAAGAGAGAGAGCGACAGAGACAGAGACAAAGCGAGAGAGAGAGAGAGAGAGAGACAGAGAGAGAGAGAGAGAGAGACAGAGAGAGAGAGACAGAAAGAGAGAGAGACAGAGAGAGAGAGAGAGAGACAGAGAGAGAGACAGAGCGAGAGAGAGAGAGAGAGAGAGAGAAAGAAAGAAAGAGAGTGCAAGAGCAAGAGAGAGAGAGAGAGAGAGAGAGAGAGAGAGAGAGAGAGAGAGAGAGAGAGAGAGAGAGAGAGAGAGAGAGAGAGAGAGCAAGAGAGAGAGAGAAAGAGAGAGAGAGAGACAGAGAGCGAGAGAGAGAAGCCAATGGCATGTACCAGATGCTCAAAATAAAACCCCTCCAACCCAAAAAGGCATGTGGTGTTGATGGTATCCTCAATGAAATGATCAAATATACAGACAACAAATTCCAATTGGCTATACTTAAACTCATTAACATCATCCTTAGCTTTGGCATCTTCCACAATATTTGGAACCAAGGACTGATCACCGCAATCCACAAAAGTAGAGACAAATTTGACCCCAGTAACTACCGTGGGATATGCATCAACAGCAACCTTGGGAAAATCCTCTGCATTATCATTAACAGCAGACTTGTACATTTCCTCAGTGACAATGTACTGAGCAAATGTCAACTTGGCTTTTTACCAAATTATCGTACGATAGACCACATATTCGCCATGCACACCCCAATTGACAAACAAACAAATGAAAACAAAGGTCTTCTCATGCTCTGTTGATTTAAAAAAAGCCTTTGACTCAATTTGGCATGAGGGTCTGCTATACAAATTGATGGAAAGTGGTGTTGGGGTAAAACATACGACATTATAAAATCCATGTACACCAACAACAAGTCTGTGGTTAAAATTGGCAAAAAAACACACATTTCTTCCCACAGGGCCATGAGGTGAGACAGGGATGCAGCTTAAGCCCCACCCTCTTCAACATGCATATCAACAAATTTCGAGGGCGCTAGAACAGTCCGCAGCACCCGGCCTCACCCTACTAGAATCTGAAGTCTAATGTCTACTGTTTGCTGATGATCTGGTGCTTCTGTCACCAACCAAAGAGGGACTACAGCAGCACCTAGATATTCTGCACAGATTCTGCCAGACCTGGGCCCTGACAGTAAATCTCAGTAAGACCAAAATAATGGTGTTCCGAAAAAGGTCCAGTCGCCAGGACCACAAATACAAATTCCATCTAGACACTGTTGCCCTAGAGCACACAAAAAACTATACATCCGCTCAGCGAAGAGCCCGGATCTCAATCCCATTGAGCACTTCTGGGATCTGTTGGATCGGAGGGTGAGAGCTAGGGCCATTCCCCCCAGAAATGTCTGGGAACTTGCAGGTGCCACGGTGGAAGAGTGGGGTAACATCTCACAGCAAGAACTGGCAAATCTGGTGAAATCCATGAGGAGGAGCTGCACTGCAGTACTTAAATAGGATCAGCGTGGCGCTAGCGGCACACCCCCCCCCCCCCCACTGAAAAACCAGTGCCGCGAAATTCAAAAAAAATATTTTTTTAAAATATTTAACTTTCACACATTAAAGTCCAATACAGCTAATGAAAGACACAGATCTTGTGAATCCAGTCAACATTTCCGATTTTTAAAATGTTTTACAGGGAAGACACAATATGTAAAGATGTACATCTATTACCTAAAAACACATTAGCATAATCCACCATCTTTTATTTGTCCACCAACACCAGTAGCCATCACCAATTCGGCTAAACTAAGATATTTATAGCCCCTAACCAACAAAAAAACTCATTAGATGACAGTCTGATAACATATTTATGGTATGGGATAGGTTTTGTTAGAAAAAAGTGCATATTTCAGGTAGATGGCATAGTTTACAATTGCACCCACCATCACAAATGGACTAGAATAATTACAATGAGCAACGTGTTTACCTAACTACTAATCATCAAACATTTCGTAAAAATACACAGCATACACGAATCGAAAGACACAGATCCTGTGAATACAGACAATATTTCAGATTTTCTAAGTGTCTTACAGCGAAAACACAATAAATCGTTATATTAGCTTAGCACATAGCAATTAGCAGCCCAGCATTGATTCTAGCCAAAGTGAGCGATAAAAGTCAACATCGCCAAAAGATATTAATTTTTTCACTAACCTTCTCAGAATTCTTCCGATGACACTCCTGTAACATCACATTACAACATGCATATACAGTTTGATCGAAAATGTTTATATTTAGCCACCAAAATCATGGTTAGACAATGTGAAATGTAGACAAGCTGGTAAAGAAAAAGTCCTTGCGCCACTTAGACAGTGATCTACTCTTATACATAAATACTCATAAACGTGACTAAAAAATATAGGGTGGACAGGGATTGATAGACAATTTAATTCTTAATACAATTGCGTTATTACATTTTTTAATTTATCCTTACTTTTCAATACAGTTTGCGCCAAGCGAAGCTACGTCAAAAAACATGGCGTCCTAAGCCACTAAAATGTTTCGACAGAAACACGATTTATCATAATAAAAATGTCCTACCTTGAGCTGTTCTTCCATCAGTATCTTGGGCAAAGGATCCTTTCTTGGGAGAAATCGTCTTTTGGTGGAAAGCTGTCCTCTTGTCAACTGCGTTCGGGATGAACTGAAAAGCGTGCCCAACTTTTCACATCGTTGCAAAAATAAATGTCCCAAAATCGCACTAAACGGATATAAATTGCTATAAAACGCTTTAAATTAACTACCTTATGATGTTTTTAACTCCTATAACGAGTGAAAAGATGACCGGAGAAATATAACAGGCTAAACTAACGCTTGGAACAGGTGCGCGCCGGTGTCCTCTAGGCTCATGACGCAGCTCCCAAAGAATGACTAGCTTCAGGGTTTTTTCATTTGTAGGGCCTGTGAACGCGCAATCGACCCCGTTGGAATCGTCATCACGTAAAGGCATCCAGGGGAAGACGTAAGAAGTGTCCGTATAGTCATAGCAACGACAGTGCCCTTATAACTGACTTCAGAAGAGTGGCCAACATTTCTCAAATCTGACTCCATGTCAGGGAAATTGCTGTAGAATGGGCTCTGTTCCACTTAGAGACAAAATTTCAACTCCTATAGAAACTATAGACTGTTTTCTATCCAATAATAATAATAATATGCATATTGTACGATCAAGGATTTTGTGGGAAGCCGTTTAAAAAATTAGCCAAATTAGCATAAATAGTCTAAACAGCGCCCCCATCCCCAACAGGTTAATGCAGCTGGTGGCCACACCAGATACTGACTGTTACTTTTGATTTTGACCCCCCTTTGTTCAGGGACACATTATTCAATTTCTGTTAGTCACATGTATGTGGAACTTGTTCAGTTTATGTCTCAGTTGTTGAATCTTGTTATGTTCATACAAATATTTACACATGTTAAGTTTGCTGAAAATAAACGCAGTTGACAGCGAGAGGACGTTTCTTATCTTTTCTGAGTTTATTTACATTGATTACACAGATCCGCAAAGAATTTGAAAAAAACAACAATTTTGATTAATAAAACCATATTTATGTTGATTTATTTTCCCTTTTGTACTTTAACCAACACTGCATATATACATAATTTGGCATTTGAAATGTCTTTATTCTTTTGGAACATCTGTGAGTGTAATTTTGCTGTTAAGAGAGAGAGAGAGAGAGAAAGACAGAGAGAGGGACAGAGAGAGAGAGACACAGAGAGAGAGAGAGAGAGAGAGAGAGAGAGAGAGAGAGAGAGAGAGAGAGAGAGAGAGAGAGAGAGAGAGAGAGAGAGAGAGAGAGAGGGAAAGAGATTCGAGAGAGAGAGAGAGACAGAGAGAGACAGAGAAAAAGAGCGAGAGAGAAAGAGAGAGAGACAGAGAGACAGAGAGAGACAGAGAGAGACAGAGAAAAAGAGCGAGAGAGAAAGAGAGAGAGACAGAGAGACAGAGAGAGACAGAGAGAGAGAGACAGAGAGAGAGACAGAGAGAGAGAGACAGAGAGAGAGAGACAGAGAGACAGAGAGAGAGAGAGAGAGACAGAGAGAGAGAGAGAGAGAGAGAGAGAGAGAGAGAGAGAGAGAGAGAGACAGAGAGAGAGAGAGAGAGAGAGAGAGAGAGAGAGAGAGAGAGAGAGAGAGAGAGAGAGAGAGAGAGAGAGAGAGTTCTAAACATACCATAAATATCACACTGCTCCACCCTCCATTCCTTACCTACTTACCATGGAGTCCTGCCAATAGAATTACAATGGGCAATGACAGCGCTCGGGCGTGGGAGGTGGGAGGTGGGGGGGTGGAAGTGTATTTAAAATAGATTACTTCTGGGGCCCAGACCCGGGGGCCGATCAATAGAGATGCTGATTACAATAAAGCCTTGAAGAACAGACAGGCTCCGGGCCGTCCTCCATAATATTTATCCTCTCTGTGTTTCCTTTAGGACGCATTAGGAATCCACGGACGGGCCGTCCTCCATAATATTTATCCTCTCTGTGTCTCCTTTAGGACGCATTAGGAATCCACGGACGGGCCGTCCTCCATAATATTTATCCTCTCTGTGTCTCCTTTAGGACGCATTAGGAATCCACGGACGGGCCGTCCTCCACAATATTTATCCTCTCTGTGTTTCCTTTAGGAAGCATTAGGAATCCACGGACGGGCCGTCCTCCATAATATTTATTCTCTCTGTGTCTCCTTTAGGACGCATTAGGAATCCACGGACGGGCCGTCTTCCATAATATTTATCCTCTCTGTCTCTCCTTTAGGAAGCATTAGGAATCCACGGACGGGCCGTCCTCCATAATATTTATCCTCTCTGTCTCTCCTTTAGGACGCATTAGGAATCCACGGACGGGCCGTCTTCCATAATATTTATCCTCTCTGTCTCTCCTTTAGGACATATTAGGATCCAAGGTGACTATAGCACATTAATACTGTCCTACAGTCCTAGGTTGCAACCCAAATGGTACCCTTTTCACTAAGAGGTGCACCACATTTCAACAGAGCCCTATGAGGCGGTCCTACCGACCCTGGTTAGAAGTAGTGCACTACATTTCAACAGAGCCCTATGAGGCGGTCCTACTGACCCTGGTTAGAAGTAGTGCACTACATTTCAACAGAGCCATATGAGGCGGTACTACCGACCCTGGTTAGAAGTAGTGCACTACATTTCAACAGAGCCCTATGAGGCGGTCCTACTGACCCTGGTTAGAAGTAGTGCACTACATTTCAACAGAGCCCTATGAGGCGGTCCTACCGACCCTGGTCAGAAGTAGTGCACTACATTTCAACAGAGCCCTATGAGGCGGTCCTACTGACCCTGGTTAGAAGTAGTGCACTACATTTCAACAGAGCCCTATGAGGCGGTCCTAACGACCCTGGTCAGAAGTAGTGCACTACATTTCAACAGAGCCCTATGAGGCGGTCCTACCGACCCTGGTTAGAAGTAGTGCACTACATTTCAACAGAGCCCTATGAGGCGGTCCTACTGACCCTGGTTAGAAGTAGTGCACTACATTTCAACAGAGCCCTATGAGGCGGTCCTACCTACCCTGGTCAGAAGTAGTGCACTACATTTCAACAGAGCCCTATGAGGCGGTCCTACCGACCCTGGTCAGAAGTAGTGCACTACATTTCAACAGAGCCCTATGAGGCGGTCCTACCTACCCTGGTCAGAAGTAGTGCACTACATTTCAACAGAGCCCTATGAGGTGGTCCTACCTACCCTGGTCAGAAGTAGTGCACTACATTTCAACAGAGCCCTATGAGGCGGTCCTACCGACCCTGGTTAGAAGTAGTGCACTACATTTCAACAGAGCCCTATGAGGCGGTCCTACCGACCCAGGTCAGAAGTAGTGCACTACATTTCAACAGAGCCCTATGAGGCGGTCCTACCGACCCTGGTCAGAAGTAGTGCACTACATTTCAACAGAGCCCTATGAGGCGGTCCTACCTACACTGGTTAGAAGTAGTGCACTACATTTCAACAGAGCCCTATGAGGCGGTCCTACCTACCCTGGTTAGAAGTAGTGCACTACATTTCAACAGAGCCTTATGAGGCGGTCCTACCGACCCTGGTTAGAAGTAGTGCACTACATTTCAACAGAGCCTTATGAGGCGGTCCTAACGACCCTGGTTAGAAGTAGTGCACTACATTTCAACAGAGCCCTATGAGGCGGTCCTACCGACCCTGGTTAGAAGTAGTGCACTACATTTCAACAGAGCCCTATGAGGCGGTCCTACCGACCCTGGTTAGAAGTAGTGCACTACATTTCAACAGAGCCCTATGAGGCGGTCCTACCTACCCTGGTTAGAACTAGTGCACCACATTTCAACAGAGCCCTATGAGGGGTCCTACTGACCCTGGTTAGAAGTAGTGCACTACATTTCAACAGAGCCCAATGAGGCGGTCCTACCTACCCTGGTTAGAAGTAGTGCACTACATTTAAACAGAGCCCTATGAGGCGGTCCTACCGACCCTGGTTAGAAGTAGTGCACTACATTTCAACAGAGCCCTATGAGGCGGTCCTACCGACCCTTGTCAGAAGTAGCCCAATGAGGCGGTCCTACCTACCCTGGTTAGAAGTAGTGCACTACATTTCAACAGAGCTCTATGAGGCGGTCCTACTGACCCTGGTTAGAAGTAGTGCACTACATTTCAACAGAGCCCTATGAGGCGGTCCTACCTACCCTGGTCAGAAGTAGTGCACTACATTTCAACAGAGCCCTATGAGGCAGTCCTACTGACCCTGGTTAGAAGTAGTGCACTACATTTCAACAGAGCCCTATGAGGCAGTCCTACCTACACTGGTTAGAAGTAGTGCACTACATTTCAACAGAGCCCTATGAGGCAGTCCTACCTACACTGGTTAGAAGTAGTGCACTACATTTCAACAGAGCCCTATGAGGCGGTCCTACCTACACTGGTTAGAAGTAGTGCACTACATTTCAACAGAGCCCTATGAGGCGGTCCTACCTTGCCAGCAGCATACCACTGCTGGCTTGCTTCTGAAGCTAAGCAGGGTTGGTCCTGGTCAGTCCCTGGATGGGAGACCAGATGCTGCTGGAAGTGGTGTTGGAGGGCCAGTAGGAGGCACTCTTTCCTCTGGTCTAAAAAATATCCCAATGCCCCAGGGCAGTGATTGGGGACACTGTCCTGTATAGGGTGGCGTCTTTCGGATGGGACGTTAAACGGGTGTCCTGACTCTCTGAGGTCATTAAAGATCCCATGGCACTTATCGTAAGAGTAGGGGTGTTAACCCCGGTGTCCTGGCTAAATTCCCAATCTGAGCCCTCAAACCATCATGGTCACCTAATAATCCCCAGTTTACAATTGGCTCATTCATCCCCCTCCTCTCCCCTGTAACTATTCCCCAGGTCGTTGCTGCAAATGAGAACGTGTTCTCAGTCAACTTACCTGGTAAAATAACGGTAAAATAAATAAATAAATAAAATACCCTGGTTAGAAGTAGTGCACTACATTTCAACAGAGCCCTATGAGGCGGTCCTACCGACCCTGGTTAGAAGTAGTGCACTACATTTCAACAGAGCGCTATGAGGCGGTCCTACTGACCCTGGTTAGAAGTAGTACACCTCATTTCAACAGAGCCCTACGAGGCGGTCCTACCGACCCTGGTCAGAAGTAGTGCACTACATTTCAACAGAGCCCTATGAGGCGGTCCTACCTACCCTGGTCAGAAGTAGTGCACTACATTTCAACAGAGCTCTATGAGGCAGTCCTACTGACCCTGGTTAGAAGTAGTACACCTCATTTCAACAGAGCCCTACGAGGCGGTCCTACCGACCCTGGTCAGAAGTAGTGCACTACATTTCAACAGAGCCCTATGAGGCGGTCCTATCGACCCTGGTTAGAAGTAGTGCACTACATTTCAACAGAGCGCTATGAGGCGGTCCTACCAACCCTGGTTAGAAGTAGTGCACTACATTTCAACAGAGCCCTATGAGGCGGTCCTACCGACCCTGGTTAGAAGTAGTGCACTACATTTCAACAGAGCCCTATGAGGCGGTCCTACCGACCCTGGTTAGAAGTAGTGCACTACATTTCAACAGAGCGCTATGAGGCGGTCCTACCTACCCTGGTTAGAAGTAGTGCACTACATTTCAACAGAGCCCTATGAGGCGGTCCTATCGACCCTGGTTAGAAGTAGTGCACTACATTTCAACAGAGCCCTACGAGGCGGTCCTACCGACCCTGGTCAGAAGTAGTGCACTACATTTCAACAGAGCCCTATGAGGCGGTCCTATCGACCCTGGTTAGAAGTAGTGCACTACATTTCAACAGAGCGCTATGAGGCGGTCCTACCAACCCTGGTTAGAAGTAGTGCACTACATTTCAACAGAGCCCTATGAGGCGGTCCTACCGACCCTGGTTAGAAGTAGTACACTACATTTCAACAGAGCCCTATGAGGCGGTCCTACCGACCCTGGTTAGAAGTAGTGCACTACATTTCAACAGAGCCCTATGAGGCGGTCCTATCGACCCTGGTTAGAAGTAGTGCACTACATTTCAACAGAGCCCTATGAGGCGGTCCTACCGACCCTGGTCAGAAGTAGTGCACTACATTTCAACAGAGCCCAATGAGGCGGTCCTACCTACCCTGGTTAGAAGTAGTGCACTACATTTCAACAGAGCCCTATGAGGCGGTCCTACCTACACTGGTTAGAAGTAGTGCACTACATTTCAACAGAGCCCTATGAGGCGGTCCTACCTACCCTGGTCAGAAGTAGTGCACTACATTTCAACAGAGCCCTATGAGGCGGTCCTACCGACCCTGGTTAGAAGTAGTGCACTACATTTCAACAGAGCCCTATGAGGCGGTCCTACCTACACTGGTTAGAAGTAGTGCACTACATTTCAACAGAGCCCTATGAGGCGGTCCTACCTACCCTGGTTAGAAGTAGTGCACTACATTTCAACAGAGCCCTATGAGGCGGTCCTACCTACCCTGGTTAGAAGTAGTGCACCACATTTCAACAGAGCCCTATGAGGCGGTCCTACCTACCCTGGTTAGAAGTAGTGCACTACATTTCAACAGAGCCCTATGAGGCGGTCCTACCTACCCTGGTTAGAAGTAGTGCACTACATTTCAACAGAGCCCTATGAGGCGGTCCTACCGACCCTGGTCAGAAGTAATACACTACATTTCAACAGAGCCCTATGAGGCGGTTCTACCGACCCTGCTTAGAAGTAGTGCACTACATTTCAACAGAGCCCTATGAGGCGGTTCTACCGACCCTGGTTAGAAGTAGTGCACTACATTTCAACAGAGCCCTATGAGGCGGTCCTACCTACACTGGTTAGAAGTAGTGCACTACATTTCAACAGAGCCCTATGAGGCGGTCCTACCGACCCTGGTTAGAAGTAGTGCACTACATTTCAACAGAGCCCAATGAGGCGGTCCTACCTACACTGGTTAGAAGTAGTGCACCACATTTCAACAGAGCCCTATGAGGTGGTCCTACCTACCCTGGTTAGAAGTAGTGCACTACATTTCAACAGAGCCCTATGAGGCGGTCCTACCTACACTGGTTAGAAGTAGTGCACTACATTTCAACAGAGCCCTATGAGGCGGTCCTACCTACACTGGTTAGAAGTAGTGCACTACATTTCAACAGAGCCCTATGAGGCGGTCCTACCTACACTGGTTAGAAGTAGTGCACTACATTTCAACAGAGCCCTATGAGGCGGTCCTACCGACCCTGGTTAGAAGTAGTGCACTACATTTCAACAGAGCCCAATGAGGCGGTCCTACCGACCCTGGTTAGAAGTAGTGCACTACATTTCAACAGAGCCCTATGAGGCGGTCCTACCGACCCTGGTTAGAAGTAGTGCACTACATTTCAACAGAGCCCTATGAGGCGGTCCTACTGACCCTGGTTAGAAGTAGTGCACTACATTTCAACAGAGCCCAATGAGGCGGTCCTACCTACACTGGTTAGAAGTAGTGCACCACATTTCAACAGAGCCCTATGAGGCGGTCCTACCGACCCTGGTTAGAAGTAGTGCACTACATTTCAACAGAGCCCAATGAGGCGGTCCTACCTACACTGGTTAGAAGTAGTGCACTACATTTCAACAGAGCCCTATGAGGCGGTCCTACCTACCCTGGTTAGAAGTAGTGCACTACATTTCAACAGAGCCCTATGAGGCGGTCCTACCGACCCTGGTCAGAAGTAGTGCACTACATTTCAACAGAGCCCTATGAGGCGGTCCTACCGACCCTGGTTAGAAGTAGTGCACTACATTTCAACAGAGCCCTATGAGGCGGTCCTACTGACCCTGGTTAGAAGTAGTGCACTACATTTCAACAGAGCCCTATGAGGCAGTCCTACCGACCCTGGTCAGAAGTAGTGCACTACATTTCAACAGAGCCCTATGAGGCGGTCCTACCGACCCTGGTTAGAAGTAGTGCACTACATTTCAACAGAGCCCTATGAGGCAGTCCTACCGACCCTGGTCAGAAGTAGTGCACTACATTTCAACAGAGCCCTATGAGGCGGTCCTACCTACACTGGTTAGAAGTAGTGCACTACATTTCAACAGAGCCCTATGAGGCGGTCCTACCTACACTGGTTAGAAGTAGTGCACTACATTTCAACAGACCCCTATGAGGCGGTCCTACCTACACTGGTTAGAAGTAGTGCACTACATTTCAACAGAGCCCTATGAGGCGGTCCTACCGACCCTGGTTAGAAGTAGTGCACTACATTTCAACAGAGCCCTATGAGGCGGTCCTACCTACACTGGTTAGAAGTAGTGCACTACATTTCAACAGAGCCCTATGAGGCGGTCCTACCTACCCTGGTTAGAAGTAGTGCACCACATTTCAACAGAGCCCTATGAGGCGGTCCTACTGACCCTGGTCAGAAGTAGTGCACTACATTTCAACAGAGCCCTATGAGGCGGTCCTACCGACCCTGGTTAGAAGTAGTGCACTACATTTCAACAGAGCCCTATGAGGCGGTCCTACCTACCCTGGTCAGAAGTAGTGCACTACATTTCAACAGAGCCCTATGAGGCGGTTCTACCGACCCTGGTTAGAAGTAGTGCACTACATTTCAACAGAGCCCTATGAGGCGGTCCTACCTACACTGGTTAGAAGTAGTGCACTACATTTCAACAGAGCCCTATGAGGCGGTCCTACCGACCCTGGTTAGAAGTAGTGCACTACATTTCAACAGAGCCCAATGAGGCGGTCCTACCTACACTGGTTAGAAGTAGTGCACCACATTTCAACAGAGCCCTATGAGGTGGTCCTACCTACCCTGGTTAGAAGTAGTGCACTACATTTCAACAGAGCCCTATGAGGCGGTCCTACCTACACTGGTTAGAAGTAGTGCACTACATTTCAACAGAGCCCTATGAGGCGGTCCTACCTACACTGGTTAGAAGTAGTGCACTACATTTCAACAGAGCCCTATGAGGCGGTCCTACCTACACTGGTTAGAAGTAGTGCACTACATTTCAACAGAGCCCTATGAGGCGGTCCTACCGACCCTGGTTAGAAGTAGTGCACTACATTTCAACAGAGCCCAATGAGGCGGTCCTACCGACCCTGGTTAGAAGTAGTGCACTACATTTCAACAGAGCCCTATGAGGCGGTCCTACCGACCCTGGTTAGAAGTAGTGCACTACATTTCAACAGAGCCCTATGAGGCGGTCCTACTGACCCTGGTTAGAAGTAGTGCACTACATTTCAACAGAGCCCTATGAGGCGGTCCTACCGACCCTGGTTAGAAGTAGTGCACTACATTTCAACAGAGCCCAATGAGGCGGTCCTACCTACACTGGTTAGAAGTAGTGCACCACATTTCAACAGAGCCCTATGAGGCGGTCCTACCGACCCTGGTTAGAAGTAGTGCACTACATTTCAACAGAGCCCAATGAGGCGGTCCTACCTACACTGGTTAGAAGTAGTGCACTACATTTCAACAGAGCCCTATGAGGCGGTCCTACCTACCCTGGTTAGAAGTAGTGCACTACATTTCAACAGAGCCCTATGAGGCGGTCCTACCGACCCTGGTCAGAAGTAGTGCACTACATTTCAACAGAGCCCTATGAGGCGGTCCTACCGACCCTGGTTAGAAGTAGTGCACTACATTTCAACAGAGCCCTATGAGGCGGTCCTACTGACCCTGGTTAGAAGTAGTGCACTACATTTCAACAGAGCCCTATGAGGCAGTCCTACCGACCCTGGTCAGAAGTAGTGCACTACATTTCAACAGAGCCCTATGAGGCGGTCCTACCGACCCTGGTTAGAAGTAGTGCACTACATTTCAACAGAGCCCTATGAGGCAGTCCTACCGACCCTGGTCAGAAGTAGTGCACTACATTTCAACAGAGCCCTATGAGGCGGTCCTACCTACACTGGTTAGAAGTAGTGCACTACATTTCAACAGAGCCCTATGAGGCGGTCCTACCTACACTGGTTAGAAGTAGTGCACTACATTTCAACAGACCCCTATGAGGCGGTCCTACCTACACTGGTTAGAAGTAGTGCACTACATTTCAACAGAGCCCTATGAGGCGGTCCTACCGACCCTGGTTAGAAGTAGTGCACTACATTTCAACAGAGCCCTATGAGGCGGTCCTACCTACACTGGTTAGAAGTAGTGCACTACATTTCAACAGAGCCCTATGAGGCGGTCCTACCTACCCTGGTTAGAAGTAGTGCACCACATTTCAACAGAGCCCTATGAGGCGGTCCTACTGACCCTGGTCAGAAGTAGTGCACTACATTTCAACAGAGCCCTATGAGGCGGTCCTACCGACCCTGGTTAGAATTAGTGCACTACATTTCAACAGAGCCCTATGAGGCGGTCCTACCTACCCTGGTCAGAAGTAGTGCACTACATTTCAACAGAGCCCTATGAGGCGGTCCTACCGACCCTGGTCAGAAGTAGTGCACTACATTTCAACAGAGCCCTATGAGGCGGTCCTACCTACACTGGTTAGAAGTAGTGCACTACATTTCAACAGAGCCCAATGAGGCGGTCCTACCTACACTGGTTAGAAGTAGTGCACTACATTTCAACAGAGCCCTATGAGGCGGTCCTACTGACCCTGGTTAGAAGTAGTGCACTACATTTCAACAGAGCCCTATGAGGCGGTCCTACCTACCCTGGTCAGAAGTAGTGCACTACAGAGGGAATAGTGACGACGCAATGAAGGGCACATCGTGGAGCGCAGCAGAGTACAATGAAATGAGGACCTAAATATTGTCACTCTGTAGTTGGTTGGGGCCATAAACACTATGACCACGTTGAACTGACGTTGTTGCTGTCATTAGTGAAGGTTGGAAGTGTTGCCTTGGTAGTTGTTTAGGTGTCATAGCTTGGGATACTCAGATGTAAATAATGTTGAAGGTAATGGCGTAGATGCATAAATAGCCCCATCAATCCTATAATCCCTCTGTTTCTTCTCCTTCTCCTCCTTGTCCCTTCCCTATCCCCTCTCTCTTTACTCTCTTCTTCCTCCTTCCCCTCTCCTCCTCTTCCTCACCATCCTCCTCCTCCTTGTCCCTTCCCTATCCCCTCTCTATTTACTCTCTTCTTCTTCCTTCCCCTTTCCTCCTCTTCCTCACCATTCTCCTTGTCCCTTCCCTATCCTCTCTCTCTTTACTCTCTTCTTCCTCCTTCCCCTCTCCTCCTCTTCCTCCTCACCCTCCTCCTTGTCCCTTCCCTATCCTCTCTCTCTTTACTCTCTTCTTCCTCCTTCCTCTCTCCTCCTCTTCCTCACCATTCTCCTTGTCCCTTCCCTATCCCCTCTATCTTTACTCTCTTCTTCCTCCTTCCCCTCTCCTCCTCTTCCTCCTCACCCTCCTCCTTGTCCCTTCCCTATCCTCTCTCTCTTTACTCTCTTCTTCCTCCTTCCCCTCTCCTCCTCTTCCTCCTCACCCTCCTCCTTGTCCCTTCCCTATCCTCTCTCTCTTTACTCTCTTCTTCCTCCTTCCCCTCTCCTCCTCTTCCTCCTCACCCTCCTCCTTGTCCCTTCCCTATCCTCTCTCTCTTTACTCTCTTCTTCCTCCTTCCTCTCTCCTCCTCTTCCTCACCATTCTCCTTGTCCCTTCCCTATCCTCTCTCTCTTTACTCTCTTCTTCCTCCTTCCCCTCTCCTCTTCCTCACCCTCCTCCTCCTCCTCCTCCTCCTTGTCCCTTCCCTATCTCTCTTTACTCTCTTCATCCTCCCTCCCCTCTCCTCTTCCTCACCCTCCTCCTCCTCCTTGTCCCTTCCCTATCCTCTCTCTCTTTAATCTCTTCTTCCACCTTCCCACCTCCTCTTCCTCACCCTCCTCCTCTTCCTTGTCCCTTCCCTATCCTCTCTCTCTTTACTCTCTTCTTCCACCTTCCCCCCTCCTCTTCCTCACCCTCCTCCTTGTCCCTTCCCTATCCTCTCTCTCTTTACTCTCTTCTTCCTCCTTCCCCTCTCCTCCTCCTCCACATCTTCCTCCTCTTCCTCACCCTCCTCCTCCTCACCCTCCTCCTTCTCTTCTGGTTCCTCTTCCTCCTCCTTCCTTCTCATTCTACTGCATACAGGGAACAATAGTGACTCACCTAACTTGTTCAGTAC
>NC_074671.1:60748031-60780531 GCF_029448725.1 Salvelinus fontinalis
ACCAGGTAAACTCACCTGTTTCTGTTCAGACAGTATTTAACAAGGAACCAGGTAAACACGCCTGTTTCTGTTCAGACAGCATTTAACAAGGAACCAGGTAAACACGCCTGTTTCTGTTCAGACAGTATTTAACAAGGAACCAGGTAAACACACCTGTTTCTGTTCAGACAGTATTTAACAAGGAACCAGGTAAACACACCTGTTTCTGTTCAGACAGTATTTAACAAGGAACCAGGTAAACACGCCTGCTTCTGTTCAGACAGCATTTAAGAAGGAACCAGGTAAACACACCTGTTTCTGTTCAGACAGCATTTAACAAGGAACCAGGTAAACACGCCTGTTTCTGTTCAGACAGTATTTAACAAGGAACCAGGTAAACACACCTGTTTCTGTTCAGACAGTATTTAACAAGGAACCAGGTAAACACGCCTGTTTCTGTTCAGACAGTATTTAACAAGGAACCAGGTAAACACACCTGTTTCTGTTCAGACAGTATTTAACAAGGAACCAGGTAAACACGCCTGCTTCTGTTCAGACAGCATTTAACAAGGAACCAGGTAAACACGCCTGTTTCTGTTCAGACAGTATTTAACAAGGAACCAGGTAAACACGCCTGCTTCTGTTCAGACAGTATTTAACAAGGAACCAAGTAAACACACCTGTTTCTGTTCAGACAACATTTAACAAGGAACCAGGTAAACACGCCTGTTTCTGTTCAGACAGCAAGGAACCAGGTAAACACACATGTTTCTGTTCAGACAGTATTTAACAAGGAAACAGGTAAACACACCTGTTTCTGTTCAGACAGCAAGGAACCAGGTAAACACACATGTTTCTGTTCAGACAGTATTTAACAAGGAAACAGGTAAACACACCTGTTTCTGTTCAGACAGCATTTAACAAGGAACCAGCTAAACACGCCTGTTGCTGTTCAGACAGTATTTAACAAGGAACCAGGTAAACACGCCTGCTTCTGTTCAGACAGCATTTAACAAGGAACCAGGTAAACACGCCTGTTTCTGTTCAGACAGTATTTAACAAGGAACCAGGTAAACACACCTGTTTCTGTTCAGACAGCATTTAACAAGGAACCAGGTAAACACGCCTGCTTCTGTTCAGACAGCATTTAACAAGGAACCAGGTAAACACGCCTGTTTCTGTTCAGACAGTATTTAACAAGGAACCAGGTAAACACGCCTGTTTCTGTTAAGACAGTATTTAACAAGGAACCAGGTAAACACGCCTGCTTCTGTTCAGACAGTATTTAACAAGGAACCAGGTAAACACACCTGTTTCTGTTCAGACAGCATTTAACAAGGAACCAGGTAAACACGCCTGTTTCTGTTCAGACAGTATTTAACAAGGAACCAGGTAAACACACCTGTTTCTGTTCATACAGTATTTAACAAGGAACCAGGTAAACACACCTGTTTCTGTTCAGACAGTATTTAACAAGGAACCAGGTAAACACACCTGTTTCTGTTTGGACAGTATTTAACAAGGAACCAGGTAAACACGCCTGTTTCTGTTCAGACAGTATTTAACAAGGAACCAGGTAAACACACCTGTTTCTGTTCAGACAGTATTTAACAAGGAACCAGGTAAACACACCTGTTTCTGTTTGGACAGTATTTAACAAGGAACCAGGTAAACACACCTGTTTCTGTTCAGACAGCATTTAACAAGGAACCAGGTAAACACACCTGTTTCTGTTCAGACAGCATTTAACAAGGAACCAGGTAAACAAGCCTGCTTCTGTTCAGACAGCATTTAACAAGGAACCAGGTAAACACACCTGTTTCTGTTCAGACAGTATTTAACAAGGAACCAGGTAAACACGCCTGTTTCTGTTCAGACAGTATTTAACAAGGAACCAGGTGTAACGGCGGTCCTCCTCCTCTTCATCTTCGGAAGAGGAGGAGTATTGCCGTTACAGAATCACCCACCAAATCTCCAGAACCAAGCAGCGGAGTAGACGGAGTAAGGGACAGGAAAAGAAGGAGGAATGGACTTGGGACGATATATTGGACGGGAAAGGTTGCTACACATGGGAGGAGATCCTGGCTGGTAGGGATCGCCTCCCATGGGAACAGCTGGAGGCACTGAGGAGAGCAGAGGCTACCGGAGAGAGGAACCGGAGTTATGAGGGAACGCGTCTGGCACGGAAGCCCAAAAAGCCCGTGAGTAACACCCCAAAATTTCTTGGGGCGGGGGGGCTAAGAGGTAGTGGGCCAAGGGCAGGTAGGAGACCTGCGCCCACTTCCCAGGCTTACCGTGGAGAGCGGGAGTACGGGCAGGCGCCGTGTTACGCAGTAGAGCGCACGGTGTCTCCTGTACGAGTGCATAGCCCAGTGCGGGTTATTCCACCTCCCTGCACTGGTAGGGCTAGATTGGGTATTGAGCCAGGTGTCATGAGGCCGGCTCAACGCGTCTGGTCTCCAGTGCGTCTCCTCGGGCCGGCATACATGGCACCTGCCTTACGCATGGTTTCCCCAGTTCGCCTACATAGGCCGGTGCGGGTTATTCCACCTCCCCGCACTGGTCGGGCAACCGGGAGTATTCAACCAGGTAAGGTTGGGCAGGCTCAATGCTCAAGAGTGCCAGTACGCCTCCACGGTCCAGTATTTCCGGCGCCACCTCCCCGCCCCAGCCTAGTACCTACAGTGCCTACACTACGCACTAGGCTACCAGTGCGTCTCCTGAGCCCAGTTCCTCCTCCACGCACTCTCCCTGTAGTGCGTGTATCCAGTTCGGTGCCTCCAGTTCCGGCACCACGCACTAAGCCTCCTGTGCGTCTCCAGAGCCCTGTACACACTGTATCTTCTCCCCCTACTAATCCTGATGTGCTTGTCCTCAGCCCGGTGTCACCAGTGCCGGTACCATGCACCAGGTATAGAGTGGGCTTTGAGAGTACAGTGTGCCCTGTCCCTGCTCCCCGCAATAGTATGAAGGTGCGTATCCTTAGCCCGGTGCCTCCAGTTCCGGCACCACGCACCAGGTCTACAGTGCGCCTTATCCGGCCAGAGCCATCCGTCTAACCAGCGCCATCTGAGCCATCCGTCTCCCCAGCGCCATCTGAGCCATCCGTCTCCCCAGCGCCATCTGAGCCATCCGTCTCCCCAGCGCCGTCTGAGCCATCCGTCTGCAATGAGCCTGCAAAGCCGCCCGTCTGCCATGAGCCTGCAAAGCCGCCCGTCTGCCATGAGCCTACAGAGCCGTCCGCCAGACAGGAGCCGCTAGAGCCGCCCGTCAGACAGGATCTGCCAGAGCCGCCAACCAGACAGGATCTGCCAGAGCCGCCAACCAGACAGGATCTGCCAGAGCCGCCAACCAGACAGGATCTGCCAGAGCCGCCAACCAGACAGGATCTGCCAGAGCCGCCAACCAGACAGGATCTGCCAGAGCCGCCAGCGAGCCATGAGCAGCCAGAGCCATCAGAGAGCCATGAGCGTCGAGAGCCGTCAGCCTGCCATGAGCGTCGAGAGCCGTCAGCCTGCCATGAGCGTCGAGAGCCGTCAGCCAGCCATGAGCGTCGAGAGCCGTCAGCCAGCCATGAGCGTCGAGAGCCGTCAGCCAGCCATGAGCGTCGAGAGCCGTCAGCCAGCCATGAGCGTCGAGAGCCGTCAGCCAGCCATGAGCGTCGAGAGCCGTCAGTCAGCCATGAGCTGCCCTTCAGCCAGAAACGGCTATTTACCCAGAACTGCCCCTCAGTCCAGAGCTGTCTCTCTGTCCGGAGCTGCCTTTCAGTCCGGAGTTGCCCCTCTATCGTGATCTCCCTCTCTATCTTGATCTACCTCTATTTTCTGATCTATCCCTCTGTCTGGTGGTATCCCTCTGTGTTGATTTATCTCTCTGTCCCGGTATTGTCCATGTCATTGATGTTACTAAAAGGATTTTGTGGGGGTAAATTGAGGGTGGACATTTTTAGGGGGAGAGGGAGGTTAGGATTGATTATGGTGGGGTGGGGACCTCGCCCGGAGCCTGAGCCACCACCGTGGTCAGATGCCCACCCAGACCCTCCCCTAGACTTTGTGCTGGTGCGCCCGGAGTTCGCACCTTATGGGGGGGGTTATGTCACGTTCCTGACCTATTTATGTTAGTTTGTTATGTGTGTTAGTTGGTCAGGACGTGAGGTTGGGTGGGCATTCTATGTTTTCTGTTTCTGTGTTGGTTTTGGGTTGCCTGGTATGGCTCTTAATTAGAGGCAGGTGTTTGGCGTTCCTCTAATTAAGGGTCATATTTAGGTAGGCGTTGTCACAGTGTTCGTGGTGGGTGATTGTCTTCCGTGTCTGTGTAATTGTTTGCACCATACGGGACTGTTACGGTTTGTTCGGTTTGTGTAGTCTAATTGTCCTATTCGTGCGTTCTTCTTTTTTTATGTAAGTTCGTCGTATAGGTCTGTCTTCACCGTTTTGTTGTTTTGTTAGTTTATACAAGTTCGTGTCTTTGTTAAATAAATATGTGTTCAAACTTCGCTGCGCCTTGGTTCCCTCAATACTCCTCCTTTTCGGTCGAAGAGGAGGAGGACCGCCGTTACACCAGGTAAACACGCCTGCTTCTGTTCAGACAGTATTTAACAAGGAACCAGGTAAACACACCTGTTTCTGTTCAGACAGTATTTAACAAGGAACCAGGTAAACACACCTGTTTCTGTTCAGACAGTATTTAACAAGGAACCAGGTAAACAAGCCTGCTTCTGTTCAGACAGTATTTAACAAGGAACCAGGTAAACACACCTGTTTCTGTTCAGACAGTATTTAACAAGGAACCAGGTAAACACACCTGTTTCTGTTCAGACAGTATTTAACAAGGAACCAGGTAAACACACCTGTTTCTGTTCAGACAGCATTTAACAAGGAACCAGGTAAACACGCCTGTTTCTGTTCAGACAGCAAGGAACCAGGTAAACACACCTGTTTCTGTTCAGACAGTATTTAACAAGGAACCAGGTAAACACACCTGTTTCTGTTCAGACAGTATTTAACAAGGAACCAGGTAAACACACCTGTTTCTGTTCAGACAGTATTTAACAAGGAACCAGGTAAACACACCTGTTTCTGTTCAGACAGTATTTAACAAGGAACCAGGTACACACCCCTGTTTCTGTTCAGACAGTATTTAACAAGGAACCAGGTAAACACACCTGTTTCTGTTCAGACAGTATTTAACAAGGAACCAGGTACACATCCCTGTTTCTGTTCAGACAGTATTTAACAAGGAACCAGGTAAACACACCTGTTTCTGTTCAGACAGTATTTAACAAGGAACCAGGTAAACACACCTGTTTCTGTTCAGACAGTATTTAACAAGGAACCAGGTACACACCCCTGTTTCTGTTCAGACAGTATTTAACAGGGAACCAGGTAAACACGCCTGTTTCTGTTCAGACAGTATTTAACAAGGAACCAGGTAAACACGCTTGTTTCTGTTCAGACAGTATTTAACAAGGAACCAGGTAAACACGCCTGTTTCTGTTCAGACAGCAAGGAAGCAGGTAAACACACCTGTTTCTGTTCAGACAGCATTTAACAAGGAACCAGGTAAACACGCCTGTTTCTGTTCAGACAGCATTTAACAAGGAACCAGGTAAACAAGCCTGCTTCTGTTCAGACAGCATTTAACAAGGAACCAGGTAAACATGCCTGTTTCTGTTCAGACAGCATTTAACAAGGAACCAGGTAAACACACCTGTTTCTGTTCAGACAGCATTTAACAAGGAACCAGGTAAATACGCCTGCTTCTGTTCAGACAGTATTTAACAAGGAACCAGGTAAACACACCTGTTTCTGTTCAGACAGCATTTAACAAGGAACCAGGTAAATACGCCTGCTTCTGTTCAGACAGCATTTAACAAGGAACCAGGTAAACACACCTGTTTCTGTTCAGACAGTATTTAACAAGGAACCAGGTAAACACGCCTGCTTCTGTTCAGACAGTATGTGAGACTTAACTAAAGAAGTTAAAAGGGGCAACAAGAACACAATGCTTGATCGCAGTTTGAATCCTGGTGAATCAGTATTTGTCAATTTTCTATTCATTTTCTGAATAGGAATCTCTGGTGAAGGCAGAAAGGCTGTTATGTACGTTTAATTAACCAGCAGTGTGCAAGTTTTTAATTCATTTAAAGGGTAGGGTTCTTAAACAGTAGGGATCTTAAAGGGTATGTATCATAAACGTAACCACATGTAACATGTGGATTGGCATTAGAATCATCATCAAAAGTCCCAATGCAAAGTTACACCTCACTTATTTTTCGAGTTATTACATAAAACGGATCAGAATTCCAAAGAATGCCGAAGTCATGTCAGGAAAAGTATTTTTTATGCGGTGTGATGTAACATGGAGGACCCGACAAGCCAGCCTATTCCCTGTAATGTAAATTTCAACATTAATAACTTAAAATGTATAAACCAAATTGGTTTCAATTTAATTTTCAGCCAACTTACAAACAAATATGAATGTATTGTTTACAAATCAACTTGCAAGGTTGCTAGCCAACTAGCCTGCTAACGTTAGCCCTACTAGCCTGCTAAAGTTAGTACCCTACCAGCCTGCTAACATTACATTAGCGCTGAATGAGTCAGCCAGTTGCTACCAACACCTAGCTTACACTACATTAAAGTATAGCAACGTTTTGGAATTACGTAACGCCATCTAACCAGTTATCAAAGAACATTAGCTATATGCAGTTATCTTAGCCAGCCAGCTAACGTTAACTATTTAGCCAAGTAGCTATTAGCCCAGCCAGCCTATCCAACCACCTTGGTTATGGTTGGCAAGCTAGAGTCCGACTACTGGAGACCAGCTAGAACGCAACTAACACAACACAGCTAAAACCTAACCACAGATTAAAAGAAAAGAGAGATAAGACGGGGCTGGGGCCCATCTAATGGTAAAACTTTTAAAAGAGCGCAGGCTGAGTTAGTGAGGGGGGGGCAAGCGCTTGCTAGGCAAATGGAGAGTTAGAGAAATCCAAAATAGATAGAATCCAGATGTCCGTCAGCTAGCGTGCCAGCAATAAGTTACAAAACTCCCATAGCCTACTTCACAGAGAACATGACGAAAAGTTGACAAAACAAAAATAAGAACAGACAAGGTATTACACAATTACAGCAAGCAGGTTGTGACATCGGTGACTAAAAACCCATGTTTCCTATCCTTTAAGATATTCCAAATAAGCCCTGAGAAAAGTGCTGTGTCCATGACAGAGAGAAAGAACAAACAGAGCTATCTGGCATACCAGAGAAAGATGATGTTGACAGAGTAAAGAAGAGTGTGTGTGTGTGTGTGTGTGTGTGTGTGTGTGTGTGTGTGTGTGTGTGTGTGTGTGTGTGTGTGTGTGTGTGTGTGTGTGTGTGTGTGTGTGTGTGTGTGTGTGTGTGTGTGTGTGTGTGTGTGTGTGTGTGTGTGTGTGTGTGTGTGTGTGTGTGTGAGAGAGAGAGAGAGAGAGAGAGAGAGCAGAGAGTGTGCGTTAAAGCGGAGAGTGTATTAGAGCTGAGAGTTAACATCTAAGGTTACAGTGTGGGTTTAAGTAGAGTATGGGTTCAAAATGTGTGTGCAACAGCCCTTGAGTGTATACACTGGCTAACAAGCTTTTGCTCAAAAGCCAGCAATATGTACCCTACAATCCTGCATGTTCTGCTCAGTGTCTGCGTGTGTGTACAAGCCTGCATGTTACTCTGCTCTGTTGTGGCCTGCGTGGTACACTGCATTGAAAGAGGTTAAAGGTTCTCAGGGGTGGAAAGAAGAATACTAAATGATAGCAGAACGCTTCCCAGGCCTGCTAGACGACAGCAGAACGCCTCCCAGGCCTGCTAGACGATAGCAGAATACCTCCCCAGGCCTGCTAGACGATAGCAGAATACCTCCCCAGGCCTGCTAGACGATAGCAGAATACCTCCCCAGCCCTGCTAAATGATAGCAGAATACCTCCCCCGGCATGCTAGTCGATAGCAGAATACCTCCCCAGCCCTACTAAATGATAGCAGAATACCTCCCCAGGCCTGCTAGACGATAGCAGAATACCTCCCCAGGCCTGCTAGACGATAGCAGAATACCTCCCCAGCCCTGCTAAATGATAGCAGAATACCTCCCCCGGCCTGCTAGACGATAGCAGAATACCTCCCCAGGCCTGCTAGTCGATAGCAGAATACCTCCCCAGGCCTGCTAGACGATAGCAGAATACCTCCCCAGGCCTGCTAGACGATAGCAGAATACCTCCCCAGGCCTGCTAGACGATAACAGAATACCTCCCCAGCCCTGCTAAACGATAGCAGAATACCTCCCAGGCCTGCTAGACGATAGCAGAATACCTCCCCAGGCCTGCTAGACGATAACAGAATACCTCCCCAGCCCTGCTAAATGATAGCAGAACGCTTCCCAGGCCCTGCTAAATGATAGCAGAATACCTCCCCAGGCCTGCTAGACGATAGCAGAATACCTCCCCAGCCCTGCTAAATGATAGCAGAATACCTCCCCCGGCATGCTAGTCGATAGCAGAATACCTCCCCAGCCCTACTAAATGATAGCAGAATACCTCCCCAGGCCTGCTAGACGATAGCAGAATACCTCCCCAGGCCTGCTAGACGATAGCAGAATACCTCCCCAGCCCTGCTAAATGATAGCAGAATACCTCCCCCGGCCTGCTAGACGATAGCAGAATACCTCCCCAGGCCTGCTAGTCGATAGCAGAATACCTCCCCAGGCCTGCTAGACGATAGCAGAATACCTCCCCAGGCCTGCTAGACGATAACAGAATACCTCCCCAGCCCTGCTAAACGATAGCAGAATACCTCCCAGGCCTGCTAGACGATAGCAGAATACCTCCCCAGGCCTGCTAGACGATAACAGAATACCTCCCCAGCCCTGCTAAATGATAGCAGAACGCTTCCCAGGCCCTGCTAAATGATAGCAGAATACCTCCCCAGGCCTGCTAGACCATAGCAGAATACCTCCCCAGGCCTGCTAGACGATAACAGAATACCTCCCCAGCCCTGCTAAATGATAGCAGAACGCTTCCCAGGCCTGCTAGACGATAGCAGAACGCCTCCCAGGCCCTGCTAAATGATAGCAGAATACCTCCCCAGGCGTGCTAGACGTTAGCAGAATACCTCCTCAGACCTCTTGGACGATAGCAGAATAAAGAGCAGGCTGACTAGGAGGGAACGAACGCACCCACCCACCCACCCACCCACCCACCCACCCCCCCACACACACACACACACACACACACACACACACACACACACACACACACACACACACACACACACACACACACACACACACACACACACACACACACACACACACACACACAGTTAGAGGGGCTAATGAATGTTAAAAAGCCACATCAGGAAACAAGAGGAGATCTGTCCAACAGCTGGGAGGAGTAGAGAGAAACAGCGGGAACAAGGGAGGGATGGAGGGATGGAGGGAGGGAGGGATGGAGGGATGGAGGGAGGGAGGGATGGAGGGATGGAGGGAGGGATGGAGGGAGGGAGGGAGGGAGGGAGGGAGGGAGGGATGCTGTGAAACAAGATAACGCAGGAGGAAGTGTGGGATCAAACATGAAGGATTGTGGCATAACATAACATAACCGCCTCCCGGTGATTAAATGTCATGTGGTCCATGCATTTTTAACCAAGTACACTGGTTCATTAAATTGTTTGACTAAATGTATTAGGTAGATCACAAGTGGGTTAAAATGAGACTAAATGTATTAGGTAGGTCACAGTGGGTTAAAGGAGACTAAATGTATTAGGTAGGTCACAAGTGGGTTAAAAGGAGACTAAATGTATTAGGTAGGTCACAAGTAGGTTAAAATGAGACTAAATGTATTAGGTAGGTCACAAGTGGGTTAAAAGGAGACTAAATGTATTAGGTAGGTCACACGTGGGTTAAAATGGAACTAAATGTGGGTTAAAAGTGGACTAACAGTGGGACAGTATAAGGTCAAATCAGACCTTGTCATACTGAGGTAAGGTGCTACTCCTTAGGTAAGGTGCTACTATTGAGTTAAGGTGCTACTCCTGAGGTAAGGTGCTACTATTGAGGTAAGGTGCTACTACTGAGGTAAGGTGCTACTATGGAGGTAAGGTGATACTATTGAGGTAAGGTGCTACTATTGAGGTAAGGCACTAATACTGAGGTAAGGTGCTACTATTGAGGTAAGGTGCTACTATGGAGGTAAGGTGCTACCATTGAGGTAAGGTGCTACTATTGAGGTAAGGTGCTACTCCTGAGGTAAGGTGCTACTATGGAGGTAAGGTGCTACTATGGAGGTAAGGTGCTACTATTGAGGTAAGGTGCTACTCCTGAGGTAAGGTGCTACTATGGAGGTAAGGAGCTACTATTGAGTTAAGGTGCTACTCCTGAGGTAAGGTGCTAATATTGAGGTAAGGTGCTACTATGGAGGTAAGGTGCTACTATTGAGGTAAGGTGCTACTCCTGAGGTAAGGTGCTACTCCTGAGGTAAGGTGCTACTCCTTAGGTAAGGTGCTACTACTGAGGTAAGGTGCTACTATTGAGGTAAGGTGCTACTCCTGAGGTAAGGTGCTACTACTGAGGTAAGGTGCTACTCCTTAGGTAAGGTGCTACTACTGAGGTAAGGTGCTACTACTGAGGTAAGGTGCTACTCCTTAGGTAAGGTGCTACTACTGAGGTAAGGTGCTACTACTGAGGTAAGGTGCTACTCCTTAGGTAAGGTGCTACTACTGAAGTAAGGTGCTACTACTGAGGTAAGGTGCTACTACTGAGGTAAGGTGCTACTATTGAGTTAAGGTGCTACTATTGAGGTAAGGTGCTACTATTGAGGGAAGGTGCTACTCCTGAGGTAAGGTGCTACTCCTTAGGTAAGGTGCTACTACTGAGGTAAGGTGCTACTATTGAGGTAAGGTGTTACTCCTGAGGTAAGGTGCTACTACTGAGGTAAGGTGCTACTACTGAGGTAAGGTGCTACTATTGAGGTAAGGTGCTACTACTGAGGTAAGGTGCTACTATTGCGGTAAGGTGCTACTATTGCGGTAAGGTGCTACTATTGAGGTAGGTGCTACTCCTTCAGCCACAGGTTCTAGGAGAAATTAAAACTGAGTAACAAAGCTTGTGGGAACCGTCAGCATGCAAGTGGACAGAAAGCCTGTTTCCACAGGGACAGATAAGGCAGGCGCACCACCATGTGGTGAGCGGGGTGGTGAACAGAAAACAATGGCAGCCTTGTGGGGCGGGCAGCGTGATGAGCGCTGTGTAGACCCTGATAAGGCCACAATGGGCCTGCTCAGGTAGAACCAGCACCCCATTTGTCATGTAGTGTGTGTGTGTGTGTGTGTGTGTGTGTGTGTGTGTGTGTGTGTGTGTGTGTGTGTGTGTGTGTGTGTGTGTGTGTGTGTGTGTGTGTGTGTGTGTGTGTGTGTGTGTGTGTGTGTGTGTATGTGTGTGTGTGTGTGTGTGGTGTATGTGGGTGTGTTTCTGAAAAAGCCAAGCAGCTGGCAAGATATACTTGTTGTTGTCAGGCATTATGCATCTGGGTGGTGTGGTGGAGACAGTGCTTTCAAGTGTTAAGGCATCTGGACCTCTGAGATATTCAAGCCTCATGCAGATTCTTGACAATGTTGTGATCATTCCGTTAACCAACAGCAATCCTTCTAAGTACATGAATTTCCAATCCCCAAACTGCGACTCATTTCTGCACTAGACTGTCCTCTGAACAGATGCGTTCAACATCTACAGGGAAATATGGTCCATCTCAGTGTCAACGCAACGACCTAGTGAAGGGCCCACTTCCCCTCCACTCAGTCACTCTGTAACTACAGTTAGTGCAAGTGTCTTCATCCATCTCCCTCAAAGGTGTCTTTTCTCACTGTGTGACATCTCCCGGCAGCAGTGTGTGTGTGTGTGCGCGTGTGTGCATGCGTACAAGTGTGTGTGTGAACGATCGACTAGGAGACCAGGCTCTTCATCAGTCTGACATTTGACTGCCACGGCTGGTGTATGTAATGATAGTTTCCTGGTTTAACCCCAGCGACAACACATCCCAAGGTAGATTAGACTCAGAACCCCCCGGGGTGGATCCTCACAAATGTCACCGCACCAAGGCAATAAATCATTACCTTGGCAGAATTTACATGAGCAAATGTCAATCATTCACCAGCGTTTTGGGGAGAGATTAGAGTGATGTCTGATTCCCACTAAATTAATTCTGGTATGAAAACAGTGGGTGTTCTGAGAAGGTATATGTGCTGTAAGGTGGGAGATATTTTCTGATAACATATTTATTGCTCCTCTGTCATCACAAAACAATACGTGGGAGGGCAAAACTTGTTGCAATGACGTTATTCAGTCTTTTGTGACGTAAAGTCAGGTAGTCTGTACTCTGATTGGTCAGGTAGGTTGTAGTCTGATTGGTCAGGTAGGTTTACATGGTCAGGTAGGTTGTACGCTGATTGGTCAGGTAGGTTGTACTCTGATTGGTCAGGTAGGTTGTACACTGATTGGTCAGGTAGGTTTACATGGGCAGGTAGCTTGTATGCTGATTGGTCAGGTAGGCTGTATGCTGATTGGTCAGGTAGGTTGTATGCTGATTGGTCAGGTAGGCTGTATGCTGATTGGTCAGGTAGGCTGTATGCTGATTGGTCAGGTAGGTTGAATGCTGATTGGTCATGTAGGCTGTAGTAGGTTGTATGCTGATTGGTCAGGTAGTCCGTATGCTGATTGGTCAGGTAGTCTGTATGCTGATTGGTCAGTTAGGCTGTATGCTGATTGGTCAGTTAGGCTGTATGCTGATTGGTCAGGTAGGCTGTATGCTGATTGGTCAGGTAGGCTGTATGCTGATTGGTCAGGTAGGCTGTATGCTGATTGGTCAGGTAGGCTGTATGCTGATTGGTCAGGTAGGCTGTATGCTGATTGGTCAGGTAGGCTGTATGCTGATTGGTCAGGTAGGCTGTATGCTGATTGGTCAGGTAGGCTGTCTGCTGGATGTCTCTACAACACCAGTTTACAACTTGAAAATAACATCATTTTGACCTCCCATTGCTTATGATCTGTAACTGTGTGTGTGTGTGTGTGTGTGTGTGTGTGTGTGTGTGTGTGTGTGTGTGTGTGTGTGTGTGTGTGTGTGTGTGTGTGTGTGTGTGTGTGTGTGTGTGTGTGTGTGTGTGTGTATCATTCCAACAAAGATGCTCTGTGTCACCACCATGCCTGTCACCCGTTACTTAACATCTCTAACAAATCCAACATGGAAAATAATGACAGTCTTCCTCAGGTTTCATTTCCATCTTCATTGTACACGATGTCTTCATCTACCCTGTCTTCCCTCTCACCTGTTGTGCGTGGAGCCAGCTGGGCTGTCTGTAAGCCCATCATTATGGCTGCTAAGAGCAAGCATCTCAGTCCTCCAACCGGCTCTAAGGGCTACTAATTGATCCACTGTTATCATCTCATCATTATTCTCTAGTGGGAAGAGAGTAAGAGGTTTGACTACAGTATTCAGTAGTACTAAGAAATAATACTATCAATTCTCTTCTACACTACAGGGAAACAGTCCAAAAGGTTGTTCAACTCAACAACACGGACCCATTCCCACCACATCCAGTGAAACATAATCACATGTTAATGAAGCCTTCACGACCCCCGAGGCTCTTCTGGTGCAGTCGACAAAACCTGAAACCGCAGCGTCTTCAATTTCCTATATTTCCTGTAGCTTTACATTCATCTTCATGCACACATACACCTGCACTCGAGCTGCTATATTCTCTTGAAATGGACTTTGGAGAAGAGGTGATTCAATCCCACCTCTGAATCCTTGGCTGTTCCAGTGGAAATCCCTGCCTCACGCATCCATTAGGCCGGTTGATCCTTCAGTATAATTAGACAGATCCTGGGCTTATCAATGTAACCCCCCCCCCCCTCTCTGAGATGAAGAGATGCTCTATCATTCTGTGGTGTCAGCAATCACAACCCTGGGTATCACACACACACCCCTGGGTATCACACACACACACACACACACACCCCTGGGTATCACACACACACCCCTGGGTATCACACACACACACACATGAGGATGGAACACATCCATGAAGGAGGATTTTCTGTACTGTTAGCTGTACAGCCACCAAGCATAGCAGGGAATGTTGTTTTGTTACTGCATTATGTGTAATGTAATTCCCCCATAAGGTTCCTGGTGAGTTTCAGAGTTGATAATCTGCTTTGGAACAACAACAGCTGGTTGCTTCAGTTTAGTGGGTTTGGACTGGGGGGAGGAGAGGACTCTTCAGAGGCTAGGGCCATGTGTTGCCTTGTTTGTGAACGGTTGCACTTGATTTAGCTCACCAAGCATATGGGATAGGCAGGGTTTGCACCCTATAGGGCCATTGGTATAGTTCTGAAAGGGACCACTCTGCCTATTCAGCACGGTGGGCAAGCTCAATCAAGTGCACCTATTCAAATTCACATAATATGTCAAGTATCGTTTTGGTGATACGTGGTCATTATGCTATATCATATGATGCTATATGCAGTTACAGTTACAGTTAGTGGTTAAGAGAGAGAGAGACAGAGAGGGAAAGAGAGATAGAGAGCGAGAGAGAGAGGTAAAGAGAGAGAGAGAGAGCAAGAGGAAAAGAGAGAGAGCGAGAGAGGGAGAGAGAGAGAGAGAGGGAAAAAGAGAGAGAAAGAGAGAGACAGAGAGAGAGACACACACAGATAGAGACACAGAGAGAGAGAGAGAGAGAGAGAGAGAGAGAGAGAGAGAGAGAGAGAGAGAGAGAGAGAGAGAGAGAGAGAGAGAGACAGAGAGACAGAGAGAGACAGAGAGAGAGAGAGAGAGAGAGAGAGAGAGAGAGAGAGAGAGAGAGAGAGAGAGAGAGAGAGAGAGAGAGAGAGAATGCAAAATTACATATCCCAACTCAGCAACCCAAGGTGGACACAGATGGGTGGCTGGGAGTATGTATGTGTGTGGATATTAATGTGCGTGTGTGTATGTGTACTCATTTGGATTCCAGGACTGTGCGAGAGAGAGAGATCAGATGAAGAATGAGGGTTAGAGAAGAAGCGAGGACGGAGGGATGGGTGGAGGAGAGGAAGGACTTAAGGCAGTGCTAATGAGGCCGAAGGAGATGTGTTTGCTCAGCAGAGAGAGAGAGAGAGAGAAGAGAGAAGGTGGAGAATGACACCGAGGGGCCTGTAAGCCCAAGCAGATTGGATTTCCACCACTGAGTTAGTGAGGAGCCAACCCTCTGAGGGGCCAACAGCACTATGCAAATCCTATACACACACACCCTCCACACACACCCACACACACACCCACACACACACACACACACACACACACACACACACACACACACACACACACACACACACACACACACACACACACACACACACACACACACACACACACACACACACCCTCCACAAATGAATCAGAGATCACTGGCAAGAAGTCAGGAGCATATACAGTACTTTACTTTTGACTGACTAATCAAAAAAGAGGAGGAGGTGGAGGGAGGAGGTGGAGGTAAGAGATAGAAGGGAGAAAGGAAGTGGAGGGAGGAGGGAGGAGGAAGTGGAGGGAGGAAGGAGTAGGTGGAGGGAGGAGGTGGAGGGAGGAGAGATGAGGAAGGAGGGAGGAGGTGGCGGGAGGAGTGATGAGGAAGGAGGGAGGATGCGGAGGGAGGAGTGAGGAGGTGGAGGGAGGAGGGAGGAAGCGGAGGGAGGAGGGAGGAGTGATGAGGAAGGAGGGAGGATGCGGAGGGAGGAGTGAGGAGGTGGAGGGAGGAGTGAGGAGGTGGAGGGAGGAGGGAGGAGTGAGGAGGTGGAGGGAGGAGGTGGCGGGAGGAGGGAGAAAGTGGGGGGAGGAAAGATGAGGAAGGAGGGAGGAGGTAGCGGGAGGAGTGATGAGGAAGGAGGGAGGAAGTGGAGGGAGGAGAGATGAGGAAGGAGGGAGGAGGTAGTGGGAGGAGTGATGAGGAAGTAGGGAGGAGGTGGAGGGAGGAGAGAAGAGGGAGGAGTGATGAGGAAGGAGGGAGGATGCGGAGGGAGGAGTGAGGAGGTGGAGGGAGGAGGGAGAAAGCGCAGGGAGGAGGGAGGAGTGAGGAGGTGGAGGGAAGAGGTGGCGGGAGGAGTGATGAGGAAGGAAGTGGAGGGAGGAGAGATGAGGAAGGAGGGAGGAGGTAGTGGGAGGAGTGATGAGGAAGTAGGGAGGAGGTGGAGGGAGGAGAGATGAGGAAGGAGGAGGAAGTGGAGGGAGGAGAGATGAGGAAGGAGGGAGGAGGTGGTGGGAGGAGTGATAATGAAGGAGGGAGGAGGTGGAGGGAGGAGAGATGAGGAAGTGGAGGGAGGAGGGAGGAGGGAGGAAGTGGAGGTGGAGGGAGGAGAGATGAGGGAGGAGGTGGCGGGAGGAGAGATGATGAAGGAGGGAGGAGGTGGATGGAGGAGGTAGAGGGAGGAGAGAGGAGGTGGAGGGAGGAGGGAGGAAGCGGAGGGAGGAGGGAGGAGGTGGCAGGAGGAAGGAGGAGGGAGAAAGTGGAGGGAGAAAGTGGAGGGAGGAGAGATGAGGAAGGAGGGAGGAGGTGGAGGGAGGAGAGATGAGGGAGGAGGTGGCGGGAGAAGAGATGAGGAAGGAGGGAGGAGGTGAAGGGAGGAGAGATGAGGAAGGAAGGATGTGGTGGAGGAAAGAGGTAGGAGAGATGAGGAAGGAGGGAGGAGATGGAGGGAGGATGTGCAGATAATGAAAGTAAATCAAGTGGTGGACAGGAGATGCAGCAGATGGAAGCTATGCCGCTACACTAACTAGAGGAAGTTAGCATGGAGGATATGCTACTATGCTAACTAGAGGAAGTTAACGTGGAGGATATGCTACTATGCTAACTAGAGGAAGTTAACGTGGAGGATATGCTACTATGCTAACTAGAGGAAGTTAACGTGGAGGATATGCTACTATGCTAACTAGAGGAAGTTACAGTTTTTTACGATTGCTGACACACTACAATTGAACTTTTCCCACAATTAGCAAAACCTTACACTCAAGGAGCAAAACACAAGGCTAGATTTGCACAACTGTAAGCACATTGTCAGCTTCACACTATTTGCAAAACATTACACACATTGATTTGCAAAACACTAAACACACTTGTATACATCAGACACAGAAGTATATCATGATGTCACTTCCTTGCAATTCCAAAGCACTGACTGTCAAATTACCACACCTATGAGCCAATCTGTTAAACACAGCCATCAGGTGCACAAACACATAATTGCTAAATTGTAGACACACCAATCAGGTTTAAGCACTATACAAATGCAGCAGGTAGGTTCACCTGCCTTCAACCAAAATGCCTTCAACCAATATAATCAATGTCACAGGGCAACGTGGGGGTAACATCACCCTTTGCGCTGCCATTTCACAGCATGGGGTTGTCCTCCATCATGCCAAAATGGGCCTTTACAACACACCTCACATTCTCTCATTTTTGGACCGATTGCACCACATCGTCACAGTAGGTAATGAAATGCACCAGATGCATTACACGGTCTTCTGGGACAATGTGTCATTCCACCGCTCTGCTTTGGTCCAGAACTGGTTTCAACACCATCCACAGTTGACAGTACTATACCTTCCACCATACTCTCCGTTTCTAAACCCTATCGAAGAGTTTTTCTCTGCATGGCGGTGGAAGGTTTACGATCTCCAGCCCCAGGCTCAGGTACCCCTCATTCAGGCCATGGAGGACGCCTGTGACCAAGTCGACGGCGCAGCTGTGCAAGGATGGATTCGACATTCAAGACGGTTCTTCCCGCGTTGTCTTGCTAATAACGATATTGCTTGTGATGATGAAATTCTCTGGCCAGATCCAGCTAGGCGAAGAGATAATGTATAGTATGTTTACTGTAGTATTTTCTGTACAATATTGTCCGTTTTTTTCTGATGATTTTTTATGTTTGTTGTTGTTGTTATTTACTGTAATTGTAACCTGTACTGGATACAGTATTTTAAGTTTGTCTGTTGTTTGCTGAGCTAACAGTGTTATGCACACTACTGTAGTAGCATGAAAACTGGGACATGTTTTGTTGTGATTCTCCATGTTGACATGTTGACTGGTTTGGGTATATGGAGAGAAATAAATGATATTTTCCTCAGTCTGCAGCATTGGTCTTGTGTAGTGTGTGTATAGTTGCACTTTCTCTGTGTACTTCATTTACACTACTCTAATCACTGACAATTAGACTTGCTAAAAGTGTTTTAGGTTAGCAACAGCAGTGTGTAACTGGTTCAAAAAGATTGAAGTCAAATGAAATGTGTTTGTTTCGTATGGTAACAAAATATCATTTTTATGAAGACGTGTATAGTTTTGACAAAAGTGTTCCATTTTGCAAATGATCTGAAGTGTTGTGCTACTTTGGTGTAGGGTTGTGCTAATTGTGTGTAGTGTTTTGACAAACCGGGCCCTGTTTTCAAAATTGTGCTTAAACAATTGAAAAAAACTGTAACATGGAGGATATGCTACTATGCTAACTAGAGGAAGTTAGCATGGAGGATATGCTACTATGCTAACTAGAGGAAGTTAGCATGGAGGATATGCCGCTACGCTAACTAGAGGAAGTTAGCATGGAGGATATGCTACTATGCTAACTAGAGGGAGTTAACATGGAGGATATGCCGCTACGCTAACTAGAGGAAGTTAACATGGATGATATGATACTATTTTCTCTCTCTCTCTCTCTCTCTCTCTCTCTCTCTCTCTCTCTCTCTCTCTCTCTCTCTCTCTCTCTCTCTCTCTCTCGCTCTCGCAGTGCATGCTGGGTGTTTTTGGAGTTTGAGTGTTTGGTGTGGAGGGCTCTATCCTAATTAACTTTCTTGATTATTTTCTTACATGTTATTTTCTATGGTGGAGGGTTAATGCAATATTTGTTTTAGCGGTATCCAAAGTTTCTTTTCAAAGTTAGGGTGGAAGAGGACAGAGTAACTTTCCTGGGGTTTGGAAGGTGTGGTGTGCGCGATGGCTTCTCTGCCGGGCGCGGAGGAGACGCTGTCGATACAGCATGGATTCAGGTGTGTTCCTGAGAACGGAGTTAAGGTGGAGGAGGTTCTGCTCGCGTTCGGTGAACAGGTAGGAGCTGAGTTTATACATTCTGCTTCTAGAATGAACAAAGCTGTGGTTGTGTTCATGAAAAGGGCTAATTTGGTTGGTAGGCTAATTGCTAGCGGAATTATTTGTAAGGGATGTGTTGGTGTCAATTTCACCTCTCTCTACCCCTTCAACAAGAGTTGTAGTGGCAAATTTGCCTCCGTTTATTACGGATGATCAAATTAGGAAAGAGCTGAGTCGTTTTGGTAAGTTTGCTAGCGGTTTCCGTGTACTGTCAGCAGGATTTCAGGCAGATGCCGTTAAGCTCTCTCTCTCTCTCTCTCTCTCTCTCTCTCTCTCTCTCTCTCTCTCTCTCTCTCTCTCTCTCTCTCTCTCTCTCTCTCTCTCTCTCTCTCTCTCTCTCTCTCTCTCTCTCTCGCTCTCTCTCTCTCTCTCTCTCTCTCTCTCTCTCTCTCTCTCTCTCTCTCTCTCTCTCTCTCTCTCTCTCTCTCTCTCTCTCTCTCTCTCTCTCTCTCTCTCTCTCCCTCTCCTTCTCTCTCTCCTCTCTCTCTCTCTGCAGGGTTCCCCACCATTACAGCACCAATGATCCACTTGTGTCTGTCTGGAGGAGAGAAAAACCAACTGAGTCTGCTCACGTCCACAGATGTATGTGTGTCGGGTGGGGCCTGTGTGTGTGATTGTCGGGTGGGGCCTATGTGTGTGTGTATGTTCATGTGAATGTGTGTGTGATTGGGATGCCGGAGGAGAGAAACAGTTGGCCAATGAGATGGATCCAGAAGGTACTTGAGGTCAAGAAGAGGTGGCCAATGAGATTTCTAATCACTTCAGGTTGACCTTGATGAACAACTCTGGAATAATGTACGGCAAGCCAGAGGAGGGTGGGAGGATCATTTTTTCCTTACATTTCATTTTATTTCCTCTCAGCCACTGTGGGGGTAAATGACTGCAGTATACAACGCTTTGTGTTACAGATTTCTTCATTGATTTATTGGCTGATTTAAAACAGTCGATCAGAGAATCAGTGACAGCAGCAGGCTACCTTCACATCATTACCATTTTCCAGTGAAGGATTTCACCTGATCAACCCAATAAACCCACCACACTGTCAGAAAGCATCACATGCTTCCAGCCAGAACAGCCTTGAGTCTGATACAAGCTCACGCTTCACCAGACCCTTCCTTCCTCGTCACTACTTCTATGGGGAGTGGCTGAGTGGTCAGTCCATCATCCATATTAGGACATCCTCTATCCTCATCCTAATATGGATGCCGTACTCCCTATTCAAATGAATGCCATAATGGTGAGGGTAATCTCCTCCCTGTCCACCCTACAACCCCCATATCCCTCTCCCTTTCCCACACTTTACCCAGCTCTCCAGCCGCTCTCCCCACCACAAGTTAAATCGAATCCAATTACTTCAATAAGTACCTGCTTAAGTACTCTGTTCCTCAAGCTCATTTAAATCATCCATCACAGGGAGTGGAGGGAATGGGAGCTAGCCGGCGATAGCATCACGTTAGCCTGCAGGCCTCTAATCACTGACAACCTGCAAGCTTGCGGCGAGGTGGTGAAAGCCTGTCTAATGCTGCTCTAATAGGGGAACTCAAACCATACCTGATACAGTGAGAGAGAGAGAGAGAGAGAGAGAGAGAGAGAGAGAGAGAGAGAGAGAGAGAGAGAGAGAGAGAGAGAGAGAGAGAGAGAGAGAGAGAGAGAGAGAGAGAGAGAGAGAGAGAGAGAGAGAGAGAGAGAGAGAGAGAGAGACAGATAGGGAGAGAGAGAGAGAGACAGAGAGAGACGGGGAGAGAGGGAGAGAGAGAGACACGGAGAGGGAGAGAGAGAGAGATAGCGAGGGAGAGAGAGACGGAGAGGGAGGGAGAGAGAGAGAGAGAGAGATGGAGATGGAGGGAGAGAGAGAGAGAGACAGATAGGGAGAGAGACAGAGAGAGAGACAGAGAGAGACGGAGAGGGAGGGAGAGAGGGAGAGAGAGAGACACGGAGAGGGAGAGAGAGAGAGATAGCGAGGGAGAGAGAGACGGAGAGGGAGGGAGAGAGAGAGAGAGAGAGAGATGGAGATGGAGGGAGAGGGAGAGAGAGACAGATAGGGAGGGAGAGAGAGATAGAGAGACAGAGAGAGACGGAGAGGGAGGGAGAGAGAGAGAGAGAGAGAGAGAGAGAGAGAGAGAGAGAGAGAGAGAGAGAGGGAGGGAGCAAGAGAGAGACGGAGAGGGAGGGAGAGAGGGAGAGAGAGAGACACGGAGAGGGAGAGAGAGAGAGAGAGAGGGAGAGAGAGACGGAGAGGGAGGGAGAGAGAGAGAGAGAGAGAGAGAGAGAGAGAGAGATGGAGATGGAGGGAGAGAGAGAGAGAGACAGATAGGGAGGGAGAGAGAGAGAGAGAGAGAGAGACAGAGAGAGACGGAGAGGGAGGGAGAGAGGGAGAGAGAGAGACACGGAGAGGGAGAGAGAGAGATAGCGAGGGAGAGAGAGACGGAGAGGGAGGGAGAGAGAGACGGAGAGGGAGGGAGAGAGAGATGGAGATGGAGGGAGAGAGAGAGAGAGACAGATAGGGAGGGAGAGAGAGATAGAGAGACAGAGAGAGACGGAGAGGGAGGGAGAGAGAGAGAGAGAGAGACAGAGAGAGACGGAGAGGGAGGGAGAGAGAGAGATAGACAGAGACGGAGAGAGAGAGAGAGAGAGAGAGAGAGAGAGAGAGAGAGAGAGAGAGAGAGAGAGAGAGAGAGAGAGAGCATTCCTCAGGTATCACCATGGTGTTCTATGGTAACAGGAGTGATAGCATTCCTCAGGTATCACCATGGTGTTCTATGGTAACAGGAGTGATAGCATTCCTCAGGTATCACCATGGTGTTCTACGGTAACAGGAGTGATAGCATTCCTCAGGTATCACCATGGTGTTCTACGGTAACAGGAGTGATAGCATTCCTCAGGTATCACCATGGTGTTCTACGGTAACAGGAGTGATAGCATTCCTCAGGTATCACCATGGTGTTCTACGGTAACAGGAGTGATAGCATTCCTCAGGTATCACCATGGTGTTCTATGGTAACAGGAGTGATAGCATTCCTCAGGTATCACCATGGTGTTCTATGGTAACAGGAGTGATAGCATTCCTCAGGTATCACCATGGTGTTCTACGGTAACAGGAGTGATAGCATTCCTCAGGTATCACCATGGTGTTCTACGGTAACAGGAGTGATAGCATTCCTCAGGTATCACCATGGTGTTCTACGGTAACAGGAGTGATAGCATTCCTCAGGTATCACCATGGTGTTCTACGGTAACAGGAGTGATAGCATTCCTCAGGTATCACCATGGTGTTCTACGGTAACAGGAGTGATAGCATTCCTCAGGTATCACCATGGTGTTCTATGGTAACAGGAGTGATAGCATTCCTCAGGTATCACCATGGTGTTCTATGGTAACAGGAGTGATAGCATTCCTCAGGTATCACCATGGTGTTCTATGGTAACAGGAGTGATAGCATTCCTCAGGTATCACCATGGTGTTCTATGGTAACAGGAGTGATAGCATTCCTCAGGTATCACCATGGTGTTCTATGGTAACAGGAGTGATAGCATTCCTCAGGTATCACCATGGTGTTCTATGGTAACAGGAGTGATAGCATTCCTCAGGTATCACCATGGTGTTCTATGGTAACAGGAGTGATAGCATTCCTCAGGTATCACCATGGTGTTCTATGGTAACAGGAGTGATAGCATTCCTCAGGTATCACCATGGTGTTCTATGGTAACAGGAGTGATAGCATTCCTCAGGTATCACCATGGTGTTCTATGGTAACAGGAGTGATAGCATTCCTCAGGTATCACCATGGTGTTCTATGGTAACAGGATTTAAGATCATTCAGCTCAAGTGTAAAACGCCTATCAAAGTCCAGAATGTGTAGCTGAACACACAGCTGTGTTCTAGAACATTGGACCGTTGGCTTTCATACTGTTTGAATTCTCAGTGCGGCTCAAGCTATTTTTCCAGCTGTTACACATTGAAATGAATAGAGGACGTGTACATGGAGTCGCGATGGTTGTGCATTTTGGGGAGGTGCGCGGTCGGCTGTGCCTCCCCGTGGATGGTGGTAGAGCCACGTAGCTATGTCACAATGGGACGATGGACTGTCACATCTCTGCGTCTGTCGACTCTGAACACTGACCAAACACACAAACACGCTCACGCTCACACACCCTCCTCAAGACAGCCCCAGCGCCATCCTACCTTGGCGATCTGGACACACCAGTTGAGCAGCAGCTGGGAGCCGATGTTGTCCTTGTGTTCGTGGACGTAGTCGAGGAGGCAGCCGTGGGGCATGAGCTGCGTGACCAGCTGTGTGGTGGGGCTCAGGCAGACCCCCAGGAGACGCACCAGGTGGGGGTGCTCCATGCTGGCCATAATCAGAGCCTCCTGGTGGGGATAGATAGGGACTCAGGCCTGGGGGAATCTGACAGAACACTGTGGACGGAGGGAGGGAGTATACAGAGCAAACAGCCAAGTGCACACAGGTGGAAGGGGAATACAGGTGTTATGATGATGGGTGCTGACAGTGTAGTGTAGTGTAGTAGTGTAGTGTAGTGTAGTGTAGTAGTGTAGTGTAGTAGTGTAGTGTAGTGTAGTGTAGTGTAGTGTAGTGTAGTGTAGTGTAGTGTAGTGTAGTGCAGTGTAGTGTAGTGAATGCCAGGGTGTGTGTCACAGACACCTTTGACAGACACTCATTCACCATTATTTCTCCCTCTATCTTCTACTCTAGCTACACACAGCCTGGCTGACTTCTACTCTAGCTACACACAGCCTGGCTGACTTCTACTCTAGTGACACACAGCCTGGCTGACTTCTACTCTAGCTACACACAGCCTGGCTGACTTCTACCCTAGTTACACACAGCCTGGCTGACTTCTACCCTAGTTACACACAGCCTGGCTGACTTCTACCCTAGTTACACACAGCCTGGCTGACTTCTACTCTAGCTACACACAGCCTGGCTGACTTCTACTCTAGCTACACACAGCCTGGCTGACTTCTACTCTAGTGACACACAGCCTGGCTGACTTCTACTCTAGCTACACACAGCCTGGCTGACTTCTACCCTAGTTACACACAGCCTGGCTGACTTCTACCCTAGTTACACACAGCCTGGCTGACTTCTACCCTAGTTACACACAGCCTGGCTGACTTCTACTCTAGTGACACACAGCCTGGCTGACTTCTACTGTAGCTACACACAGCCTGGCTGACTTCTACTGTAGCTACACACAGCCTGGCTGACTTCTACTGTAGCTACACACAGCCTGGCTGACTTCTGCTCTAGTTACACACAGCCTGGCTGACTTCTACTCCAGATACACACAGCCTGGCTGACTTCTACCCTAGTTACACACAGCCTGGCTGACTTCTACCCTAGTTACTCACAGCCTGGCTGACTTCTACTCTAGTTACACACAGCCTGGCTGACTTCTACTGTAGCTACACACAGCCTGGCTGACTTCTACTCCAGATACACACAGCCTGGCTGACTTCTACTGTAGCTACACCAAGCCTGGCTGACTTCTACTGTAGCCACACACAGCCTGGCTGACTTCTACCCTAGTTACACACAGCCTGGCTGACTTCTACTCTAGTTACACACAGCCTGGCTGACTTCTACCCTAGTTACACACAGCCTGGCTGACTTCTACTGTAGTTACACACAGCCTGGCTGACTTCTACCCTAGTTACACACAGCCTGGCTGACTTCTACTCTAGTTACACACAGCCTGGCTGACTTCTACCCTAGTTACACACAGCCTGGCTGACTTCTACTCTAGTTACACACAGCCTGGCTGACTTCTACCCTAGTTACACACAGCCTGGCTGACTTCTACTCTAGTTACACACAGCCTGGCTGACTTCTACCCTAGTTACACACAGCCTGGCTGACTTCTACTCTAGTTACACACAGCCTGGCTGACTTCTACCCTAGTTACACACAGCCTGGCTGACTTCTACTCTAGTTACACACAGCCTGGCTGACTTCTACCCTAGTTACACACAGCCTGGCTGACTTCTACTCTAGTTACACACAGCCTGGCTGACTTCTACCCTAGTTACACACAGCCTGGCTGACTTCTACTCTAGTTACACACAGCCTGGCTGACTTCTACCCTAGTTACACACAGCCTGGCTGACTTCTACTCTAGTTACACACAGCCTGGCTGACTTCTACCCTAGTTACACACAGCCTGGCTGACTTCTACTCTAGTTACACACAGCCTGGCTGACTTCTACCCTAGTTACACACAGCCTGGCTGACTTCTACTCTAGTTACACACAGCCTGGCTGACTTCTACCCTAGTTACACACAGCCTGGCTGACTTCTACTCTAGTTACACACAGCCTGGCTGACTTCTACCCTAGTTACACACAGCCTGGCTGACTTCTACTCTAGTTACACACAGCCTGGCTGACTTCTACCCTAGTTACACACAGCCTGGCTGACTTCTACTCTAGTTACACACAGCCTGGCTGACTTCTACTCTAGTTACACACAGCCTGGCTGACTTCTACCCTAGTTACACACAGCCTGGCTGACTTCTACTCTAGTTACACACAGCCTGGCTGACTTCTACCCTAGTTACACACAGCCTGGCTGACTTCTACTCTAGTTACACACAGCCTGGCTGACTTCTACCCTAGTTACACACAGCCTGGCTGACTTCTACTCTAGCTACACACAGCCTGGCTGACTTCTACTGTAGCTACACACAGCCTGGCTGACTTCTACTGTAGCCACACACAGCCTGGCTGACTTCTACTCTAGTTACACACAGCCTGGCTGACTTCTACTGTAGCTACACACAGCCTGGCTGACTTCTACTCTAGTTACACACAGCCTGGCTGACTTCTGCTCTAGTTACACACAGCCTGGCTGACTTCTACCCTAGTTACACACAGCCTGGCTGACTTCTACCCTAGTTACACACAGCCTGGCTGACTTCTACTGTAGTTACACACAGCCTGGCTGACTTCTACTCTAGTTACACACAGCCTGGCTGACTTCTACCCTAGTTACACACAGCCTGGCTGACTTCTACCCTAGTTACACACAGCCTGGCTGACTTCTACCCTAGTTACACACAGCCTGGCTGACTTCTACCCTAGTTACACACAGCCTGGCTGACTTCTACCCTAGTTACACACAGCCTGGCTGACTTCTACTCTAGTTACACACAGCCTGGCTGACTTCTACTGTAGCTACACACAGCCTGGCTGACTTCTGCTCTAGTTACACACAGCCTGGCTGACTTCTACCCTAGTTACACACAGCCTGGCTGACTTCTACTGTAGTTACACACAGCCTGGCTGACTTCTACTCTAGTTACACACAGCCTGGCTGACTTCTACTGTAGCTACACACAGCCTGGCTGACTTCTACCCTAGTTACACACAGCCTGGCTGACTTCTACTCTAGTTACACACAGCCTGGCTGACTTCTACTGTAGCTACACACAGCCTGGCTGACTTCTACTGTAGCTACACACAGCCTGGCTGACTTCTACTGTAGCTACACACAGCCTGACTGACTTCTACTGTAGCTACACCAAGCCTGGCTGACTTCTACTCTAGTTACACACAGCCTGGCTGACTTCTACTATAGTTACACACAGCCTGGCTGACTTCTACTCTAGCTACACACAGCCTGGCTGACTTCTACTCTAGCTACACACAGCCTGGCTGACTTCTACTGTAGCTACACACAGCCTGGCTGACTTCTGCTCTAGTTACACACAGCCTGGCTGACTTCTACTGTAGTTACACACAGCCTGGCTGACTTCTACTCTAGTTACACACAGCCTGGCTGACTTCTACCCTAGTTACACACAGCCTGGCTGACTTCTACTGTAGCTACACACAGCCTGGCTGACTTCTACTCTAGTTACACACAGCCTGGCTGACTTCTACCCTAGTTACACACAGCCTGGCTGACTTCTACCCTAGTTACACACAGCCTGGCTGACTTCTAATCTAGTTACACACAGCCTGGCTGACTTCTACCCTAGTTACACACAGCCTGGCTGACTTCTACCCTAGTTACACACAGCCTGGCTGACTTCTACCCTAGTTACACACAGCCTGGCTGACTTCTACTCTAGTTACACACAGCCTGGCTGACTGCTACATTCTCTGCACAAAGAGCAGGGTATTTTGAAGCTGCCGGGGGCTTGATAGATGAAGGGCCTTTACATTTAGATTCTAAAGGATGTGAGAGTGGCTCAGCGGTGGAGAGTACATTAATCCCGGCACAGTGCAGGCAGTAGAGAGGTCCTTTTGGCACCGACAGTGCCCTGATTTAACACCGGGGTAAAGTAGCAGCATTACATCTACACTTCATAAAACTACAGCACATTATACAAGCCCAGAGTACAGCCAAATATGGTCGTGGAAGTCTGAACCAGACACTCACACAGGAGGAAAACAAATGGCTTTGTGAGTCTCTGTTGTGTGACAGGAGGCTCTGACAGTTTGTAGAAGGGAGAGTGCTTCTGCACTAGGATATGAGGGCTAATATATGAGGTATATGAGCCCAAGGGATAGACTGGCACAGACCCAGGGATAGACTGGCACAGCCCCAGGTATAGACTGGCACAGCCCCAGGGATAGACTGGCACAGCCCCAGGGATAGACTGGCACAGCCCCAGGGATAGACTGGCACAGCCCCAGGGATAGACTGGCACAGCCCCAGGGATAGACTGGCACAGCCCCACGGATAGATTGGCACAGCCCCAGGGATAGACTGGCACAGCCCCAGGGATAGATTGGCACAGCCCCAGGGATAGATTGGCACAGCCCCAGGGATAGATTGGCACAGCCCCAGGGATAGACTGGCACAGCCCCAGGGATAGACTGGCACAGCCCCAGGGATAGACTGGCACAGCCCCAGGGATAGACTGGCACAGCCCCAGGGATAGACTGGCACAGCCCCAGGGATAGACTGGCACAGCCCCAGGGATAGACTGGCACAGCCCCACGGATAGATTGGCACAGCCCCAGGGATAGACTGGCACAGCCCCAGGGATAGACTGGCACAGCCCCAGGGATAGATTGGCACAGCCCCAGGGATAGATTGGCACAGCCCCAGGGATAGACTGGCACAGCCCCAGGGATAGACTGGCACAGCCCCAGGGATAGACTGGCACAGCCCCAGGGATAGACTGGCACAGCCCCAGGGATAGACTGGCACAGCCCCAGGGATAGACTGGCACAGCCCCACGGATAGATTGGCACAGCCCCAGGGATAGACTGGCACAGCCCCAGGGATAGATTGGCACAGCCCCAGGGATAGATTGGCACAGCCCCAGGGATAGATTGGCACAGCCCCAGGGATAGACTGGCACAGCCCCAGGGATAGACTGGCACAGCCCCAGGGATAGACTGGCACAGCCCCAGGGATAGACTGGCACAGCCCAAGAGATAGACTGGCACAGCCCGAGAGATAGAATGGCACAGCCCGAGAGAGAGACTGGCACAGCCCCAGGGTTAGACTGGCACAACCCCAGGGATAGACTGGCACAGTCCAAGGGATAGACTGGCACCTCCCCAGGGATAGACTGGCACAGCCCTAGGGATAGGCTTGCAAAGCCCCAGGGATAGATTGGCACAGCCCCAGGGATAGACTGGCACAGCCCAAGGGATAGACTGGCACAGCCCCAGGGATAGACTTGCACAGCCCCAGGGTTAGATTGGCACAGCCCCAGGGATAGACTGGCACAACCCAAGGTATAGACTGGCACAGCCCCAGGGATTGACTGGCACAGCCCCAGGGATAGACTGGCACAGCCCCAGGGATAGATTGGCACAGCCCCAGGGATAGACTGGCACAGCCCCAGGGATAGATTGGCACAGCCCCAGAGATAGACTGGCACAGCCCAAGGGATAGACGGGCAAAGCCCCAGGGATAGATTGGCACAGCCCCAGGGATAGATTGGCACAGCCCCAGGGATAGACTGGCACAGCCCCAGAGATAGACTGGCACAGCCCAAGGGATAGACGGGCACAGCCCCAGGGATTTACGGGCACAGCCCCAGGGATAGACTGGCACAGCCCCAGGTATATCCTGGCACAGCCCCAGGGATAGACTGGCACAGCCCCAGAGATAGACTTGGACAGCCCCAGGGATAGACTGGCACAGCCCCAGGGATAGATTGGCACAGCCCCAGGGATAGATTGGCACAGCCCCAGGGATAGACTGGCACAACCCCAGGTATAGACTGGCACAGCCCCAGGGATAGACTGGCACAGCCCCAGGGATAGACTGGCACAGCCCCAGGGATAGACTGGCACAGCCCCAGGGATAGATTGGCACAGCCCCAGAGATAGACTGGCACAGCCCCAGGGATAGACTGGCACAGCCCCAGGGATAGATTGGCACAGCCCCAGAGATAGACTGGCACAGCCCCAGAAATAGACTGGCACAGCCCCAGGGATAGACTGGCACAGCCCCAGAGATAGACTGGCACAGCCCCAGGGATAGACGGGCACAGCCCCAGGGATAGATTGGCACAGCCCCAGGTATAGACTGGCACAGCCCCAGAGATAGACTGGCACAGCCCAAAGGATAGACGGGCACAGCCCCAGGGATAGATTGGCACAGCCCCAGGGATAGACTGGCACAGCCCCAGGGATAGATTGGCACAGCCCCAGGGACAGACTGGCACAGCCCCAGAGATAGACTGGCACAGCCCCAGGGATAGACGGGCACAGCCCCAGGGATAGATTGGCACAGCCCCAGGTATAGACTGGCACAGCCCCAGAGATAGACTGGCACAGCCCAAGGGATAGACGGGCACAGCCCCAGGGATAGATTGGCACAGCCCCAGGGATAGACTGGCACAGCCCCAGGGATAGACTGGCACAGCCCCAGGGATAGACTGGCACAGCCCCAGGGATAGATTGGCACAGCCCCAGAGATAGACTGGCACAGCCCCAGAAATAGACTGGCACAGCCCCAGGGATAGACTGGCACAGCCCCAGAGATAGACTGGCACAGCCCCAGGGATAGACGGGCACAGCCCCAGGGATAGATTGGCACAGCCCCAGGTATAGACTGGCACAGCCCCAGAGATAGACTGGCACAGCCCAAAGGATAGACGGGCACAGCCCCAGGGATAGATTGGCACAGCCCCAGGGATAGACTGGCACAGCCCCAGGGATAGATTGGCACAGCCCCAGGGACAGACTGGCACAGCCCCAGAGATAGACTGGCACAGCCCCAGGGATAGACGGGCACAGCCCCAGGGATAGATTGGCACAGCCCCAGGTATAGACTGGCACAGCCCCAGAGATAGACTGGCACAGCCCAAGGGATAGACGGGCACAGCCCCAGGGATAGATTGGCACAGCCCCAGGGATAGACTGGCACAGCCCCAGGGATAGATTTGCACAGCCCCAGGGATAGATTGGCACAGCCCCAGGGATAGACTGGCACAGCCCCAGGGATAGACTGGCACAGCCCAAGGGATAGACTGGCACAGCCCCAGGGATAGACTGGCACAGCCCTAGGGATAGACTTGCAAAGCCCCAGGGATAGACTGGCACAGCCCCAGGGATGCAAAGATGTGTGTGTTTAAGTTTATGAGTGTCTTTATGAGTAATATAGAGTTGTTAATATAATCATTCATTCACATGAATTATTCCAAACTACACACACACACACACACACACACACACACACACACACACACACACACACACACACACACACACACACACACACACACACACACACACACACACACACACACACACACACACACACACACACACACACACACACACACACACACACACACACATCCACTTCCAGACAGTGAATGATGCTAAGCAATGTGTGTGTGTGTGTGTGTGTGTGTGTGTGTGTGTGTGTGTGTGTGTGTGTGTGTGTGTGTGTGTGTGTGTGTGTGTGTGTGTGTGTGTGTGTGTGTGTGTGTGTGTGTGTGTGTGTGTGTGTGTGTGTGTGTGTGTGTGAGAGGGAGAACAGCTTGTTGGCTCCTGGTCTGTCTCTAACTGTCCCAGCAGCCTGTGGGCCTGCTTTTAGATTGCAGTTTAAAAACTGGGGAGCCATGTGGGCTCTGGATGTCCAACACCATCCACAGGGAGACAGGAAGGAGGGAGAAGGAAGGGAGGATGGGGCTTTTCAATTAGGTTTGGCAAAATGCCTCTCTCTCCAAACAGCATGCTTGATAAACCCTACCCAAATCCTACACCCTACCCCATTGTCCTTCCTAAGCCATCCTCTGTCCTACCCCGTCCTCTATCCTACCCCATCCTCTATCCTACCCCGTCCTCTATCCTACCCCATCCTCTATCCTACCCCATCCTCTATCCTACCCCATCCTCTATCCTACCCCATCCTCTATCCTACCCCATCCCCTAATCCATACCCCATCCTCTATCCTACCCCATCCTCTATCCTACCCCATCCTCTATCCTACCCCATCCTCTATCCTACCCCATCCTCTATCCTTCCCCATCCTCTATCCTACCCCATCCTATATCCTACCCCATCCTCTAACCCCTACCCCATCCTCTAACCCCTACCCCATCCTCTATCCTACCCCATCCTCTATCCTACCCCATCCTCTATCCTACCCCATCCTCTATCCTACCCCACCCTCTGTCCTACCCCATCCTCTCCCATCCTCTATCCTACCCCCTCCTCTATCCTACCCCCAACCCAGGCATGGCTCAAAGGCAAGTCAAGGGCTTCTACCCCCTCTCCCTCTGTCCTCTTCCCTGCATACCCTCTACCCAGTGATCCAGACAAGGCTATATGCCATATAAACACCTGGTGATGGGAACAGACCTGGTGCAATAGACTACATGTCAGGCATTAAGCTGGGGGGTGGAGTTTCTGGGCTGAACTGATCAACCTGACTAGACTGAGGTTTCAGAAGATGGAATGAGCTCAACTAATATCTCAGAGAATACAATGTTATATGTGTGTAATACACACACACACACACACACACACACACACACACACACACACACACACACACACACACACACACACACACACACACACACACACACACACACACACACACAGTTGTAGTGTAATACTCACGTCCATGAACTCCACGTTTGCTTTGGGCCCTGTAGCCTCGTTCAGGATCTTTATGGCCACTGGGATCTTTACTGTCTCGCCCTCTGGGACCCAGATACCCTGAAATACACAGGCAGGGAGAGTTACCTGTTAAACACACACTCCTATGGACATATCAACAGACTTTGACACACTGAAAGGAGACACATAAACCCTTCCAACAATCTCAGAAAGTAGAAGCAATGTCAGAAATAATGAAAAAAGACAGACACTCACAAACATACACAGTATTACACACAGTCAC
>NC_074671.1:60785531-60800531 GCF_029448725.1 Salvelinus fontinalis
TTGCTCCAGCAGACAGACAAGGAGTCAATGTTCAAATCAGGGGTCAGGGGTCAAAGAGTAATCTGGGAAAGTCCTTGGTAGCTCCACACAGTCTCAGAGACAAGCATTTAAAAAAAATCTGTCTTCAAAAAGCCTTAGACCATATATTTTCATTCATCTGCCCCTTGCCTTAGAAGTTAGAGAAGAGTGAGGAAAGGAATATACATGTACATGCGAGAAAGAGATATATAAAAAGGGTTTCAAGAGTTGGATGGAGAGAGGAGAGAGGGAGAGGTGATAGAGAGAGAGGACATAGAGGAGCTAGACACAGAGAGTGGAGATATGGAGAGAGGACAGAGGGAGAGGTGATAGAGAGAGAGGACATATAGGAGCTAGACACAGAGAGTGGAGATAGAGAGAGAGGACAGAGAGAGGAGAGAGGGAGAGGTGATAGAGAGAGAGGACATAGAGGAGCTAGACACAGAGAGTGGAGATATGGAGAGAGGACAGAGGGAGAGGTGATAGAGAGAGAGGACATATAGGAGCTAGACACAGAGAGTGGAGATATAGAGAGAGGACAGAGAGAGGAGAGAGGGAGAGGTGATAGAGAGAGAGGACATAGAGGAGCTAGACACAGAGAGTGGAGATATAGAGAGAGGACAGAGAGAGGAGAGAGGGAGAGGTGATAGAGAGAGAGGACATAGAGGAGCTAGACACAGAGAGTGGAGATATAGAGAGAGGACAGAGAGAGGAGTTATAGAGAGAGTACATAGAGAGACTCACCCTCTTCAACATATATATCAATGAATTTCGAGAGCACTAGAACATTCTGCAGCACCCGGCCTCACCCTACTAGAATCTGAAGTCAAATGACTACTGTTTGCTGATGATCTGGTGCTTCTGTTACCAACCAAGGAGGTCCTACAGCAACACCTAGATATTCTGCACAGATTCTGCCAGACCTGGGCCCTGACAGTAAATCTCAGTAAGACCAAAATAATGGTGTTCCAAAAAAGGTCCAGTCGCCAGGACCACAAATACAAATTCCATCTAGACACCGTTGCCCTAGAGCACACAAAAAACTATACATAGCTCAGCCTAAACATCAGCACCACAAGTAACGAGCACCACGATCTGAGAGACAAGGCAAGAAGGGCCTTCTATGCCATCAAAAGGAACATAAAATTCAACATCTGGCTAAAAATACTTGACTCAGTCAAAGAACCCATTGCCCTTTATGGTTGTGAGGTCTGGGGTCAGCTCACCAACCAAGATTTCACAAAATGGGATAAACACCAAATTGAGACTCTGCATGCAGAATTCAGCATGAAAAAATATACTCCGTGTACAACGTAGAAAACCAAATAATGCATGCAGAGCAGAATTAAGCCGATAACCACTAATGATCAAAATCCAGAAAAGAGCCGTTAAATTCTACAACCACCTAAAAGGAAGCAATTCCCAAACCTTCCATAACAAAGCCATCACCTACAGAGAGATGAACCTGGAGAAGAGTCCCCTAAGCAAGCTGGTCCTGGGGCTCTGTTCACAAACACAAACAGACCCCACAGAGCCCCAGGACAGCAACACAATTAGACCCAACCATATCATGAGAAAACAAAAAGATAATTACTTGACACATTGGAAAGAATTAACAAAAAAACTGAGCAAACTAGAATTCTATTTGGCCCTAAACTGAGAGTACACCGTGGCAGAATACCTGACCACTGTGACTGACCCAAACTTAAGGAAAGCTTTGACTATGTACAGACTCAGTGAGCATAGCCTTGCTATTGAGAAAGGCCGCCGTAGGCAAACCTGGATCTCAAGAGAAGACAGGCTATGTGCACACTGCCCACAAAATGAGGTGGAAACCGAGCTGCACTTCCTAACCTCCTGCCCAATGTATGACCATATTAGAGACACATATTTCCCTCAGATTACATAGGTCCACAAAGAATTCAAAAACAAACCCAATTTTGATAAACTCCCATATCTACTGGGTGAAATACCGCAGTGTAACATCACAGCAGCAAGATTTGTGACCTGTTGCCACAAGAAAAGGGCAACCAGTGAAGAACAAATATCATTGTAAATACAACCCATATTTATGCTTATTTATTTCCCCTTTTGTACTTTAACCATTTGTACATCGTTACAACACTGTAAATAGACATAATATGACATTTGTAATGTCTTCATTCTTTTGAAACTTCTATGAGTGTAATGTTTACTGTTAATTTTTAATGTTTATTTCACTTTTGCATATTATCTACCTCACTTGTTTTGGCAATGTAAACATATGTTTCCCATGCCAATAAAGCCCCTTGAATTGAATTGAATTGAGTGGAGATATAGAGGAGATATAGATATCTCTCTGTCTCTCTCATCTCTGTCTCTCTAATCTCTGTCTCTCTGTCTGTCTCTCTGTCTCATCTCTGTCACGTTTGTTGGAATGAATATCGGACAAGGCGCAGCGGATGTTGAGTTCCACATTATTTATTAGAAAGTGAAACGAAGCAAAGACAAAAACAAATAAACAATTAACTAACAACGAACCGAGACTACAGAGATGCTACGTGCAATAACTCAAAAACAATATCCCATAACACACAGGTAGAAAAAGGCTACCTAAATATGATCCCCAATTAGAGACAACAATTACCAGCTGCCTCTAATTGGGAATCATACCAATCACCAACATAGAAAACAAAACTAGAACCCCACATAGAAAATATAAACTAGACTAACCCCCTTTTCCTGGTCAGGTCACTTCCTGTTGAATCTGCAGACGTGTTGCTGTGCGTTTTGTTGCTGTGCGTTTTGCTGCCAACTTTACTTTACTTTGCTAGCTGACAACTTTACGTTTTTTGTTTTGTTTCTGTTTTTAATTACCGTTTATATTTTTAGTTTTTCCATCGCAACTTTTTTCCCTCATTCAACTTTTTCACTCCGGACGCTTTATCTGGACATGGTTCGTCAACACCTTCAACAGCCGAAGCTAAGTAGTAACATTAACATGATGTCTTCTAATTGCAGTCGCTGTACTCATAATATACAGGAGAACGATCGCCTTACGGCGAAAATAGCTGTGCTGCAAGCCCAGCTTCAGACGCAATCGTTAGGCAAGGGTAATTTCAGTGTAGGAAAGGAAGAAACAGCGTCTGTGCCACCAGGAAGTACAGATAGTAACGTTAGTATAAATCCCCCCGCACAGTCCCCGCAGCCGGACAACTTTCTCATGGCTTCTGGAGGGAAATGCTGTTGGAATGCTCAACCGGTGTCGCTCATTCAGCCGACAGAAACTTTCAACCGGTTTTCCCCATTATGTAGCGAGTCGGAGTCTGAGTCTGAGTCTTCTCTTGTCTCTACTCCTCCCGTTACGGGGTCTGAGACGCCGAAGGCTCCCACCGTTAGCTCTGACAAATTGAAAACCCTAGTCATTGGCGACTCCATTACCCGCAGTATTAGACTTAAAACGAATCACCCAGCGATCATACACTGTTTACCAGGGGGCAGGGCTACCGACGTTAAGGCTAATCTTAAGATGGTGCTGGCTAAAGCTAAATCTGGCGAGTGTAGAGAGTATAGAGATATTGTTATCCACGTCGGCACCAACGATGTTAGGATGAAACAGTCAGAGGTCACCAAGTGCAACATAGCTTCAGCGTGTAAATCAGCTAGAAAGATGTGTCGGCATCGAGTAATTGTCTCTGGGTCCTCCCAGTTAGGGGGAGTGATGAGCTCTACAGCAGAGTCTCAGCACTCAATCGCTGGTTGAAAACTGTTTTCTGCCCCTCCCAAAAGATAGAATTTGTACATAATTGGCCCTCTTTCTGGGACTCACCCACAAACAGGACAAAGCCTGACCTGCTAAGGAGTGACGGACTCCATCCTACCTGGAGGGGTGCTCTCATCTTATCTACCAACATAGATAGGGCTCTAACTCCTTTAGCCCCACAATGAAATAGGGTGCAGGCCAGGCAGCAGGCTGTTGGCCAACCTGCCAGCTTAGTGGAGTCTGCCAATAGCACAGTCAGTGTAGTCAGCTCAGCCATACCCATTGAGACTGTGTCTGTGCCTCGACCTAGGTTGGGCAAAACTAAACATGGCGGTGTTCGCCTTAGCAATCTTATTAGGATAAAGACCTCCTCCATTCCTGCCATTATTGAAAGAGATCGTGATACCTCACATCTCAAAATAGGGTTACTTAATGTTAGATCCCTCACTTCAAAGGCAGTCATAGTCAATGAACTAATCACTGATCATAATCTTGATGTGATTGGCCTGACTGAAACATGGCTTAAGCCTGATGAATTTACTGTGTTAAATGAGGCCTCACCTCCTGGTTACACTAGTGACCATATCCCCCGTGCGTCCCGCAAAGGCGGAGGTGTTGCTAACATCTACGATAGCAAATTTCAATTTACAAAAAAAAAAATGGCGTTTTCGTCTTTTGAGCTTCTAGTCATGAAATCTATGCAGCCTACTCAATCACTTTTTATAGCTACTGTTTACAGGCCTCCTGGGCCATATACAGCGTTCCTCTCTGAGTTTCCTGAATTCCTATCAGACCTTGTAGTCATAGCAGATCATATTCTAATTTTTGGTGATTTTAATATTCACATGGAGAAGTCCACAGACCCACTCCAAAAGTCTTTCGGAGCCATCATCGACTCAGTGGGTTTTGTCCAACATGTCTCTGGACCTATTCACTGCCACAGTCATACTCTGGACCTAGTTTTGTCCCATGGAATAAATGTTGTAGATCTTAATGTTTTTCCACATAATCCTGGACTATCGGACCACCATTTTATTACGTTTGCAATCGCAACAAATAATCTGCTCAGACCCCAACCAAGGAGCATCAAAAGTCGTGCTATAAATTCTCAGACAACACAAAAATTCCTTGATGCCCTTCCAGACTCCTTCTGCCTACCCAAGGACGTCAGAGGACAAAAATCAGTTAACCACTTAACTGAGGAACTCAATTTAACCTTGCGCAATACCCTAGATGCAGTTGCACCCCTAAAAACGAAAAACATTTGTCATAAGAAACTACCTCCCTGGTATACAGAAAATACCCGAGCTTTGAAGCAAGCTTCCAGGAAATTGGAACGGAAATGGCGCCACACAAAACTGGAAGTCTTCCGACTAGCTTGGAAAGACAGTACCGTGCAGTACCGAAGAGCCCTCACTGCTGCTCGATCATCCTACTTTTCCAACTTAATCGAGGAAAATAAGAACAATCCAAAATTTATTTTTGATACTGTTGCAAAGCTAACTAAAAAGCAGCATTCCCCAAGAGAGGATGGCTTTCACTTCAGCAGTAATAAATTCATGAACTTCTTTGAGGAAAAGATCATGACCATTAGAAAGCAAATTACGGACTTCTCTTTGAATCTGCGTATTCCTCCAGGGCTTAGCTGTCCTGGATCTGCACAGCTCTGCGAGGGCCTGGGATCGGGAGAGACACTTAAGTGTTTTAGTACTATATACGTCGGGACTACCGGCCGTGGTGACTCCTTGCTGCCCCCAGTCCGCCTGGCCTTGCTGCTATTCCAGTTTCAACTCTTCTGCCTGCGGTTATGGAACCCCTACCTGTCCCAGACCTGCTGTTTTCAACTCTTAATGATCGGCTATGAAAAGCCAACTGAGATTTATTCCTGATTATTATTTGACCATGCTTGTCATTTATGAACATTTTGAAAATCTTGGCTCTCTCTAATTTTCTCCTTCTCTCTTTCTTTCTCTCGGAGGACCTGGGCCCTAGGACCATGCGTCGGGACTGCCGCCCGTGGTGACTCCTTGCTGTCCCCAGTCCGCCTGGCCTTGCTGCTATTCCAGTTTCAGCTGTTCTGCCTGCGGTTATGGAACCGCCACCTGTCCCAGACCTGTTGTTTTTCAACTCTTAATGATCAGCTATGAAAAGCCAACTGAAAATTATTCATGATTATTATTTGACCATGCTTGTCACTTATGAACATTTTTGAACATCTTGGCATAGTTCTGTTATAATCTCCACCCGGCACAGCCAGAAGAGGACTGGCCACCCCTCATAGCCTGGTTCCTCTCTAGGTTTCTTCCTAGGTTTTGGCCTTTCTAGGGAGTTTTTCCTAGCCACCGTGCTTCTACACCTGCATTCTAGCTGTTTGGGGTTTTAGGCTGGGTTTCTGTACAGCACTTCGAGATATTATCTGATGTACGAAGGGCTATATAAAATTGATTGATTGATTAGTCACGCCCTGACCTACTCCACCATAGAAAATAAAGGCTTTCTATGGTCAGGATATGACAATATCTCTCTCTCTCTCTCTCTCTCTCTCTCTCTCTCTCTCTCTCTCTCTCTCTCTCTCTCCTCTCTCTCTCTCTCGTCTCTCTCTCTCTCTCTCTCTCTCTCTCTCTCTCTCTCTCTCTCTCTCTCTCCTCTCTCTCTCTCTCTCTCTCTCTCTCTCTCTCTCTCTCTCTCTCTCTCTCTCTCTCTCTCTCTCTCTCTCTCTCTCTCTCTCTCTCTCTCTCTCTCTCTCTCTCTCTCTCTCTCTCTCTCTCTCTCTCTCTCTCTCTCTCTCTCTCTCTCTCTCCAGGGAGACAGGTGTCATATTCTAAATTCTCCATTCATGGCCAGTGACTAAACTGTATCATTAGTTGTCAATAGTGCAATCACTTCACTCAACACTCTCTGAAAAAACTCACTGTTTCATCAGCCAGAAGAAGAGAGGAGAAGGGCTGCTGGACAGCATAGCACATCAAAAAAACCATTTCAACCAATCAGAGAGGAGAAGGGCTGCTGGACAGCATAACACATCAAAAAAAACATTTCAACCAATCAGAGAGGAGAAGGGCTGCTGGACAGCATAGCACATCAAAAACCCTCCTTTCAACCAATCAGAGAGGAGAAGGGCTGCTGGACAGCATAGCATATCAAAAACCCTACATTCAACCAATCAGAGAAGAGAAGGGCTGCTGGACAACATAGCATATCAAAACCACTCATTTCAACCAATCAGAGCGGAGATGGGCTGCATAACACATCAAAAACACTCCTTTCAACCAATCAGAGAGGAGATGGGCTGCTGGACAGCATAACACATCAAACCCCTCCTTTTGTGATTCTTTCTTTCAACCAATCAGAGACGATGTACACAGGTAATTTAGTATGCTGGGGAGGTATATGAGGGGAGGTGGGGAGGAGGGGAGGTGGGGAGGAGGGGAGGAGGAGTGGAGGGGAGGAGGGGAGTGGGGATGTATTCAAAGTGTATGTGTTAGGGTCACAGGGTGTGTGTGCGTGTGTGTGTGTGTGTGTGTGTGTGTGTGTGTGTGTGTGTGTGTGTGTGTGTGTGTGTGTGTGTGTGTGTGTGTGTGTGTGTGTGTGTGTGTGTGTGTGTGTGTGTGTGTGCGTGCGTGCGTGCGTGCGTGCGTGCGTGTGTGTGTGTGTGTAAGTGGGCTTGGTAGACTGGTTAGTAGTCCCAGATCGTCAACCCCTGACCCTCCCCCTTCCCCTCTTTCTACCCCCCCCCCCCCCCCCCACCACCACCACCACCACCACAATAAGATCCAGCATTATGGATATGAATTAGTGTCCACTAAGACTCTCCCTTGTCAGAGGAAGAGTGATTGGGATGTTCCTCCGTCAGCCTCTCTGTGCTGCAGCGCTGTGGGACTGCAGCAGGCGGGGCTGGACACGTCTCCAGACTGACAGCTGTCTATAACACTGTCCTTTCACCTGTACATTATCCTAACGCTCCCCGACAGCTCCTATTCTGGAATGGAACTGGGAGGCCAGGTCAGCTGCGGGCGGGTACACACACACACACACACACACACACACACACACACACACACACACACACACACACACACACACACACACACACACACACACACACACACACACACACACACACGTGAACGCACACACACACACACACATCCCCTCCAATGAATACCAAGTGTATTCTCCAGTCTAGTAATAAATCCTTGGAACTTCATCTCAATGCTCAAACAACGAGAGATGGAGAAGGCATAATGTTGAGGTAGTTGTATGCTTTATGGGTCAGTTAAATATTCTGTCCAAGGTTTAGCAAGCTACGGTGTGGAGTTAAACAGTTTGGAAGTCTCCATTTTGACACAGTGCACTACGATGTGTAGAGTACATGTGGAGCTACTGTCTCTTGTTCAACATCATGTCAGGGTTTACAGAGATCGTATCCTTTTCAGATATACATAAAGTACATGCTGTGAAATCCTTCACATAATATCCACTCATAACCCCACACCAGTATAGGAATGTAATGTCTAATTCCCTGAGCTGATTGGTTGAGTCACAACGAACCCTGGGTGACCTTGACCCCTCACCTCTGTCTCCAGGAAGCGGCGCAGAGCCCTCTTCTTCTTGATGCTCTTACGGCGCACGTAGACCGCCACGCTCAGCGCCACGATGACGATGACAAACAGAGCACCGATCACCAGGGCCGCGATCAGGGGCGTCCTGCAGACAGAGTCAGAGACCCGTATGTCACCAACATGTATGGCTCCAGTACATTATGGAACTGTGTGTGTGTGTGTGTGTGTGTGTGTGTGTGTGTGTGTGTGTGTGTGTGTGTGTGTGTGTGTGTGTGTGTGTGTGTGTGTGTGTGTGTGTGTGTGTGTGTGTGTGTGTGTGTGTGTGTGTGTGTGTGTGTGTGTGTGTGTGTGTGTGTGTGTGTGTGTGTGTGTTATACATAATGACGTTCTGTGAAGTATTATTCATAATGGAGTACTGTGAAGTATTATTCATAATGAAGTACTGTTAAGTATTATTCATAATGAAGTACTGTGAAGTATTATTCATAATGGAGTACTGTGAAGTATTATTCATAATGAAGTACTGTGAAGTATTATTCATAATCAAGTACTGTGAAGTATTATACATGATGAAATACTGTGAAGTATTATACATAATGAAAGTACTGTGAAGTATTATTCATAATGAAGTACTGTTAAGTATTATTCATAATGAAGTACTGTGAAGTATTATTCATAATGAAGTACAGTGAAGTATTATTCATAATGGAGTACTGTGAATTATTATTCATAACGAAGTACTGTGAAGTATTATTCATAATGGAGTACTGTGAGGTATTATTCATAATGAAGTACTGTGAAGTATTATTCATAATCAAGTACTGTGAAGTATTACACATAATGAAATACTGTGAAGTATTATACATAATGAAATACTGTGAAGTATTATACATAATGAAAGTACTGTGAAGTATTATTCATAATGAAGTTCTGTGAAGTATTACTCATAATGAAGTACTGTGTATGTTGAGGAGATACAGCTCTGTCCATTGAGTCTCCTTTTAGCTATGTGCCTTTGTAGCATCTAATAAATCTAATAAATCAGCAATGTTATTTTCAATACCTCTAACAGGATTTTTTCATCTTCCTTTTAAATGTTTGCTAACCCTCTCCTCTCTTAAACATTCCCTCCCTCCCTCCCTCCCTCCCTCCCTCCCTCCCTCCCTCCCTCCCTCCCTCCCTCCCTCCCTCCCTCTATCCTTCCATCCTCTTTCCTTCCCTCTCTCCCTCTATCCTTCCCTCCCTCTCTCTATCCCTCTATCCTTCCCTCCCTCTCTCTATCCCTCTATCCTTCCCTCCCTCTCTCTATCCCTCTAGCTTTCCCTCCCTCACTCTATCCTTCCATCCTCTTTCCTTCCTTCTATCCCTCTACCCTATCCTCCCTCTCTCTACCCCTCTATCCTTCCATCCCTCTCTCTATCCCTCTACCCTTCCCTCCCTCTCTCTATCCCTCTATCCTTCCCTCCCTCTCTCTACCCCTCTATCCTTCCCTCCCTCTCTCTACCCCTCTATCCTTCCATCCCTCTCTCTATCCCTCTACCCTTCCCTCCCTCTCTCTATCCCTCTATCCTTCCATCCCTCTCTCTATCCCTCTACCCTATCCTCCCTCTCTCTATCCCTCTACCCTATCCTCCCTCTCTCTATCCCTCTATCCTTCCCTCCCTCTCTCTACCCCTCTATCCTTCCATCCCTCTCTCTATCCCTCTACCCTTCCCTCCCTCTCTCTATCCCTCTATCCTTCCATCCCTCTCTCTATCCCTCTACCCTATCCTCCCTCTCTCTATCCCTCTACCCTATCCTCCCTCTCTCTATCCCTCTATCCTTCCCTCCCTCTCTCTACCCCTCTATCCTTCCATCCCTCTCTCTATACCTCTACCCTATCCTCCCTCTCTCTATCCCTCTATCCTTCCATCCCTCTCTCTATACCTCTACCCTATCCTCCCTCTCTCTATCCCTCTATCCTTCCATCCCTCTCTCTATACCTCTACCCTATCCTCCCTCTCTCTACCCCTCTATCCTTCCATCCCTCTCTCTATCCCTCTACCCTTCCATCCCTCTCTCTATACCTCTACCCTATCCTCCCTCTCTCTTTCCCTCTATCCTTCCATCCCTCTCTCTATACCTCTACCCTTCCATCCCTCTCTCTATCCCTCTATCCTTCCATCCCTCTCTCTATCCCTCTATCCTTCCATCCCTCTCTCTATACCTCTACCCTATCCTCCCTCTCTCTATACCTCTACCCTATCCTCCCTCTCTCTATCCCTCTATCCTTCCATCCCTCTCTCTATACCTCTACCCTTCCATCCCTCTCTCTATCCCTCTATCCTTCCATCCCTCTCTCTATACCTCTACCCTATCCTCCCTCTCTCTTTCCCTCTATCCTTCCATCCCTCTCTCTATCCCTCTATCCTTCCCTCCCTCTCTCTACCCCTCTACCCTTCCATCCCTCTCTCTATACCTCTACCCTATCCTCCCTCTCTCTATCCCTCTATCCTTCCATCCCTCTCTCTATCCCTCTATCCTTCCCTCCCTCTCTCTATACCTCTATCCTTCCCTCCCTCTCTCTATCCCTCTATCCTTCCATCCCTCTCTCTATACCTCTACCCTATCCTCCCTCTCTCTATCCCTCTACCCTTCCATCCCTCTCTCTATCCCTCTATCCTTCCATCCCTCTCTCTATACCTCTACCCTTCCATCCCTCTCTCTATCCCTCTATCCTTCCATCCCTCTCTCTATACCTCTACCCTATCCTCCCTCTCTCTATCCCTCTATCCTTCCATCCCTCTCTCTATACCTCTACCATATCCTCCCTCTCTCTATCCCTCTATCCTTCCATCCCTCTCTCTATACCTCTACCCTATCCTCCCTCTCTCTATCCCTCTATCCCTCCATCCCTCTCTCTATCCTCTACCCTATCCCTCCCTCTCTCTATCCCTCTACCCTATCCTCCCTCTCTCTATCCCTCTATCCTTCCCTCCCTCTCTCTATACCTCTACCCTATCCTCCCTCTCTCTATCCCTCTACCCTATCCCCCCTCTCTCTATACCTCTATCCTTCCATCCCTCTCTCTATACCTCTACCCTCCATCCCCCCTCTCTCTATCCCTCTATCCCTCCATCCCTCTCTCTATACCTCTACCCTATCCTCCCTCTCTCTATCCCTCTACCCTATCCCCCCTCTCTCTATACCTCTATCCTTCCATCCCTCTCTCTATACCTCTACCCTATCCCCCCTCTCTCTATCCCTCTATCCTTCCATCCCTCTCTCTATCCCTCTACCCTATCATCCCTCTCTCTATACCTCTACCCTATCCTCCCTCTCTCTATACCTCTACCCTATCCTCCCTCTCTCTATCCCTCTACCCTATCCTCCCTCTCTCTATCCCTCTACCCTATCCTCCCTCTCTCTATACCTCTACCCTATCCTCCCTCTCTCTATCCCTCTACCCTATCCTCCCTCTCTCTATCCCTCTACCCTATCCTCCCTCTCTCTATACCTCTACCCTATCCCCCCTCTCTCTATCCCTCTATCCTTCCATCCCTCTCTCTATACCTCTACCCTATCCTCCCTCTCTCTATCCCTCTACCCTATCCTCCCTCTCTCTATACCTCTACCCTATCCTCCCTCTCTCTATCCCTCTACCCTATCCCCCCTCTCTCTATCCCTCTATCCTTCCATCCCTCTCTCTATCCCTCTACCCTATCATCCCTCTCTCTATACCTCTACCCTATCCTCCCTCTCTCTATCCCTCTACCCTATCCTCCCTCTCTCTATCCCTCTACCCTATCCTCCCTCTCTCTATACCTCTATCCTATCCTCCCTCTCTCTATCCCTCTACCCTATCATCCCTCTCTCTATACCTCTACCCTATCCTCCCTCTCTCTATCCCTCTACCCTATCCTCCCTCTCTCTATACCTCTACCCTATCCCCCCTCTCTCTATCCCTCTACCCTATCCTCCCTCTCTCTATCCCTCTACCCTATCCTCCCTCTCTCTATACCTCTACCCTATCCTCCCTCTCTCTATCCCTCTACCCTATCCTCCCTCTCTCTATCCCTCTACCCTATCCTCCCTCTCTCTATACCTCTATCCTATCCTCCCTCTCTCTATCCCTCTACCCTATCATCCCTCTCTCTATACCTCTACCCTATCCTCCCTCTCTCTATCCCTCTACCCTATCCTCCCTCTCTCTATACCTCTACCCTATCCCCCCTCTCTCTATCCCTCTACCCTATCCTCCCTCTCTCTATCCCTCTACCCTATCCTCCCTCTCTCTATACCTCTACCCTATCCTCCCTCTCTCTATACCTCTACCCTATCCTCCCTCTCTCTATCCCTCTACCCTATCCTCCCTCTCTCTATCCCTCTACCCTATCCTCCCTCTCTCTATACCTCTACCCTATCCCCCCTCTCTCTATCCCTCTATCCTTCCATCCCTCTCTCTATACCTCTACCCTATCCTCCCTCTCTCTATCCCTCTACCCTATCCTCCCTCTCTCTATACCTCTACCCTATCCTCCCTCTCTCTATCCCTCTACCCTATCCCCCCTCTCTCTATCCCTCTATCCTTCCATCCCTCTCTCTATCCCTCTACCCTATCATCCCTCTCTCTATACCTCTACCCTATCCTCCCTCTCTCTATCCCTCTACCCTATCCTCCCTCTCTCTATCCCTCTACCCTATCCTCCCTCTCTCTATACCTCTATCCTATCCTCCCTCTCTCTATCCCTCTACCCTATCATCCCTCTCTCTATACCTCTACCCTATCCTCCCTCTCTCTATACCTCTACCCTATCCTCCCTCTCTCTATCCCTCTACCCTATCCCCCCTCTCTCTATCCCTCTATCCTTCCATCCCTCTCTCTATCCCTCTACCCTATCATCCCTCTCTCTATACCTCTACCCTATCCTCCCTCTCTCTATCCCTCTACCCTATCCTCCCTCTCTCTATCCCTCTACCCTATCCTCCCTCTCTCTATACCTCTATCCTATCCTCCCTCTCTCTATCCCTCTACCCTATCATCCCTCTCTCTATACCTCTACCCTATCCTCCCTCTCTCTATACCTCTACCCTATCCCCCCTCTCTCTATCCCTCTACCCTATCCTCCCTCTCTCTATCCCTCTACCCTATCCTCCCTCTCTCTATCCCTCTACCCTATCCTCCCTCTCTCTATACCTCTATCCTATCCTCCCTCTCTCTATCCCTCTACCCTATCATCCCTCTCTCTATACCTCTACCCTATCCCCCCTCTCTCTATCCCTCTACCCTATCCCCCCTCTCTCTATCCCTCTACCCTATCCCCCCTCTCTCTATCCCTCTACCCTATCCCCCCTCTCTCTATACCTCTACCCTATCCTCCCTCTCTCTATCCCTCTATCCTTCCATCCCTCTCTCTATACCTCTACCCTATCCTCCCTCTCTCTATCCCTCTATCCTTCCATCCCTCTCTCTATCCCTCTATCCTTCCATCCCTCTCTCTATCCCTCTATCCTTCCATCCCTCTCTCTATCCCTCTATCCTTCCATCCCTCTCTCTATCCCTCTACCCTATCCCCCCTCTCTCTATCCCTCTACCCTATCCTCCCTCTCTCTATCCCTCTACCCTATCCTCCCTCTCTCTATCCCTCTACCCTATCCTCCCTCTCTCTATACCTCTATCCTATCCTCCCTCTCTCTATCCCTCTACCCTATCATCCCTCTCTCTATACCTCTACCCTATCCCCCCTCTCTCTATCCCTCTACCCTATCCCCCCTCTCTCTATCCCTCTACCCTATCCCCCCTCTCTCTATCCCTCTACCCTATCCCCCCTCTCTCTATACCTCTACCCTATCCTCCCTCTCTCTATCCCTCTATCCTTCCATCCCTCTCTCTATACCTCTACCCTATCCTCCCTCTCTCTATCCCTCTATCCTTCCATCCCTCTCTCTATCCCTCTATCCTTCCATCCCTCTCTCTATCCCTCTATCCTTCCATCCCTCTCTCTATCCCTCTACCCTATCCTCCCTCTCTCTATCCCTCTACCCTATCCTCCCTCTCTCTATCCCTCTATCCTTCCATCCCTCTCTCTATCCCTCTATCCTTCCATCCCTCTCTCTATCCCTCTATCCTTCCATCCCTCTCTCTATCCCTCTATCCTTCCATCCCTCTCTCTATCCCTCTATCCTTCCATCCCTCTCTCTATACCTCTACCCTATCCTCCCTCTCTCTATCCCTCTATCCTTCCATCCCTCTCTCTATCCCTCTATCCTTCCATCCCTCTCTCTATCCCTCTATCCTTCCATCCCTCTCTCTATCCCTCTACCCTATCCTCCCTCTCTCTATCCCTCTACCCTATCCTCTCTCTCTCTATCCCTCTATCCTTCCATCCCTCTCTCTATCCCTCTATCCTTCCATCCCTCTCTCTATCCCTCTATCCTTCCATCCCTCTCTCTATCCCTCTATCCTTCCATCCCTCTCTCTATCCCTCTACCCTATCCTCCCTCTCTCTATCCCTCTACCCTATCCTCCCTCTCTCTATCCCTCTACCCTATCCTCCCTCTCTCTATCCCTCTACCCTATCCTCCCTCTCTCTATACCTCTACCCTATCCTCCCTCTCTCTATCCCTCTACCCTATCCTCCCTCTCTCTATCCCTCTACCCTATCCTCCCTCTCTCTATCCCTCTACCCTATCCTCCCT
>NC_074671.1:60805531-60813031 GCF_029448725.1 Salvelinus fontinalis
TGGGCACCATTAAATCCATTATTAAAGAATGGAAAGGATATGGCACCACAACAAACCTGCCAAGAGAAGGCCGCCCACCAAAATTCATGGACCAGGCAAGGAGGGCTATAATCAGAGGCAACAAAGGGACCAAAGATAACCCTGAAGGAGCTGCAAAGCTCCATAATGGAGATTGGAGTATATGTCCATATTACCACGTTAAGCCATACACTCCACAGAACTGGGCTTTACGGAAGAGTGGCCAGAAAAAAAGCCATTGCTTAAAGAAAAAAATTAGCAAACATGTTTGGTGTTCGCCAAAAGGCATGTGCGTGACTCCCCAAACATATGAAAGAAGATACTCTTGTTAGATGAGACTAAAATTGAGCTTTTTGGCCATCAAGGAAAATGCTATGTCTGTGGCAAACCCAACACCTCCCATCACCCCGAGAACACCATCCCCACAGTGAAGCATGGTAGTGGCAGCATCATTCTGTGGGGGTGTTTTTCATCAGCAGGGACTGGGAAACTGGTCAGAATTGAAGGAATGATGGATGGCACTAAATATAAGGAAATTCTTGAGGGAAACCTGTTTCAGTCTTCCAGAGATTTGAGACTGGGACGGAGGTTCACCTGCCAGCAGGACAATGACTCTAAGCATACTGCTCAAGCAACACTTGAGTGATTTAAGGGGAAGCATTTAAATATCTTGGAATGGCCTAGTCAAAGTCCAGACCTCAATCCAATTGAGAATCTGTGGTATAACTTAAAGATTGCTGTACACCAACGGAACCCATCCAACTTTAATGAGCAGGAGCAGTTTTGCCTTGAAGAATGTGAAAAATCCCAGTGGCTAGATGTGCCAAGCTTATAGAGACATACCCCAAGAGACTTGCAGCTGTAATTGCTGCAAAAGGTTCCTCTACAAAGTATTAACTTTGGGCGGTGAATAGTTATGCATGCTCAAGTTTTCAGTTGTATTGTCTTATTTCTTGTTTGTTTCACAATGAAAAATAGTTTGCACCTTCAAAGTGCACCTTCAAAGTAGGCATTTTGTGTAAATCAAATGATACAAACCCTAATTTTTTTTTAAATTTTAATTCCAGGTTGTAAGGCAACGAAATAGAAAAAATACCAAGTGGGTTGAATACTTTCGCAAGCCACTGTACTACCATACCCCCATTCAAAGGCACTTAAAAGGTATGTATTTTAGCCTCAGACTGGCACATATACACAATCAATGTCTCTATTGTCTTGAAAACAAATCCTTCTTTGACCTGTCTTCTCACCTTCATCTACACTGATTGAAGAGATTTAACAAGTGATATCAATAAGGGATCATAGCTTTCACCTGGATTCACCTGGTCAGTCTATGCCATGGAAAGAGCAGGTGTTCTTAATGTTTTGTATACTCAATGTATATATCAATGACTTGGTGAGGGTAGAAGAACAGCCTGCAGCACCTGCCCTCAATCTACTACAATCTGATGTCAAACGTCTACTGTTGGCTGATGATCTGGTGCTTCTGTCCCCAACCAAGGAGGGCATACAACAGCACCTAGATCTTCTGCACAGTCTCTGTTAGACCGGGGTCCTGACAGTGTTACTAAAAAGGTCCAGTTTCCAGGCCCACAAATACAAATTCCATCTAGACACCGTTACCCTAGAGCACACAAAAAATTATACATACCTCGGCCTAAACATCAGCGCCACAAGTAACTTCCATAAAGCTGTGAACGATCTGAGACAAAGCAAGAAGGGCCTTCTATGCCATCAAAAGGAACATACAATTTGACATCCCAATGAGGATCTGGCAAAAAACACTTGAATCAGTTATAGAACCTCACCAACCAAGAATTGACAAAATGGGACAAACACCAACTTGTGACTCTGCATGCAGAATTGTGAAAAAATATCCTCTGTGTATAACGTAAAATACCAAATAATGCATGCAGAGAAGAATTACAACGATACCCGCTAATGATCAAAATCCTGAAAAGAGACGTTAAATTCTACAGCCACCTAAAAGGAAGCGATTCCCAAACCTTCCATAACAATGCCATCACCTACAGAGAAATGAGGCTAAAGAAGAGTCCCTTCAAAAAAACAGAGCAAACTAGAATGCTATTTGGCCCTGAACATAGAGTACACAGTGGCAGAATACCTTACTACTGTGACTGACCCAAACTTAAGGAAAGCTTTGACTTTGTACAGACTCAGTGAGCATAGCCTTGCTATTGAGAAAGGCCGCCGTAGGCAAACCTGGCTCTCAAGAGAAGACAGGCTATGGGCACACTGCCCACAAAATGAGGTGGAAACTGAGTTCCACTTCCTAACCTCCTGCCCAATGTATGACCGTATTAGAGACACACATTTCCCTCGGATTACACAGACCAAAGAATTTGAAAACAAATCCAATTTTGATTAACCTGTTGAGGATGGTGGCTGTAAGGGCTGTCGTTCTCCTCTTCCTCGGACGAGGAGAGGAGAGAAGGATCATCAGACCAAAATGCAGCATTCGGGAAATAAGCCATCTTTTATTTAAACACGACGATGGCAACACGAAAAACAAAACACTTTCAAAATTACAAAACAATAAAACGACGTAGACGAAAAAACCTGAACATGAACTTACTTAACTAAAACGTAAAACTCACGGACAGGAACAGACTACATCGAAACGAAACGAACAACCGAACAGTCCCGTATGGTGCAAGACATAACACAGATACGGAAGACAATCACCCACAAACAAACAGTGAGAACACCCTACCTAAATATGACTCTTAATTAGAGGAAAACGCAAACCACCTGACTCCAATTAAGAGCCATACCAGGCAACCCAAAACCAACATAGAAACAGAAAAACATAGACTGCCCACCCAAAACACACGCCCTGACCATAAACACATACAAAAACAACATAAAACAGGTCAGGACCGTTACAGGGGCGCTGTTGTCACTATTTATGCTAATCGTGTAATTTTTGAAACGGCTTCCCACAAAATTCTTGATCGTACAATATGCATATTATTATTATTATTGGATAGAAAACAGTCTATAGTTTCTATAGGAGTTGAAATTTTGTCTCTAAGTGGAACAGAACCCATTCTACAGCAATTTCCCTGACATGGAGTCAGATTTCAGAAATGTTGGCCCCTGATCTGGAGTCAGTTAAAAGGTCACAGTTATTGCTATGAGTATACGGACACTGCTTACGTCTTCCCCTGGATGCCTTTACGTGATGACGATTTGAATGGGGTCGATTGCGCGTTCACAGGCATTACAAATTAAAAAACCCTGTAGCTAGGAACTCTTTTCTTGCTGCGTAATGCGCCTGGAGGACATCGACCCGCACTTGTTCCAAGCATTAGTGGAGGGAGTAATATTACTCTGGTCATGTTTCTACTCGTTATGGGAGTTAAAAACATCATAAGGTAGTTAACCTGTTGGGGATGGGGGCGCTGTTTAGACTATTTATGCTAATTTGGCTAATTTTTTAAACGGCTTCCCACAAAATCCTTGATCGTACAATATGCATATTATTATTATTATTGGATAGAAAACAGTCTATAGTTTCTATAGGAGTTGAAATTTTGTCTCTAAGTGGAACAGAGCCCATTCTACAGCAATTTCCCTGACATGGAGTCAGATTTGAGAAATGTTGGCCACTCTTCTGAAGTCAGTTAACCTGTTGGGGATGGGGGCGCTGTTTAGACTATTTATGCTAATGTGGCTAATTTTTTAAACGGCTTCCCACAAAATCCTTGATCGTACAATATGCATATTATTATTATTATTGGATAGAAAACAGTCTATAGTTTCTATAGGAGTTGAAATTTTGTCTCTAAGTGGAACAGAGCCCATTCTACAGCAATTTCCCTGACATGGAGTCAGATTTGAGAAATGTTGGCCACTTTTCTGAAGTCAGTTAAAAGGGCACTGTCGTTGCTATGACTATACGGACACTTCTTACGTCTTCCCCTGGATGCCTTTACGTGATGACGATTCCAACGGGCTCGATTGCGCGTTCACAGGCCCTACAAATGAAAAAACTCTGAAGCTAGTCATTCTTTGGGAGCTGCGTAACGCGCGCGGAAGACACCGACCCTCTCCTGTTCCAAGCGTTAGTTTAGCCTGTTATATTTCTCCGGTCATCTTTTCACTCGTTATAGGAGTTACAAACATCATAAAGTAGTTAATTTAAAGCGTTTTATAGCAATTTATATCCGTTTAGTGCGATTTTGGGACATTTATTTTTGCAACGATGTGAAAAGTTGGGCATGCTTTTCAGTTCATCCCGAACTCAGTTGACATTTCCACATGGCAAGAGGACAGCTTTCCACCAAAAGACGATTTCTCCCAAGAAAGGATCCTTTGCCCAAGATACTGATGGAAGAACAGCTCAAGGTAGGACATTTTTATTATGATAAATCGTGTTTCTGTCGAAACATTTTAGTGGCTTAGGACGCCATGTTTTTTGACGTAGCTTCGCTTGGCGCAAACTGTATTGAAAAGTAAGGATAAATAAAAAAATGTAATAACGCAATTGTATTAAGAATTAAATTGTCTATCAATCCCTGTCCACCCTATATTTTTTAGTCACGTTTATGAGTATTTATGTATAAGAGTAGATCACTGTCTAAGTGGCGCAAGGACGTTTTCTTTACCAGCTTGTCTACATTTCACATTGTCTAACCATGATTTTGGTGGCTAAATATAAACATTTTCGATCAAACTGTATATGCATGTTGTAATGTGATGTTACAGGAGTGTCATCGGAAGAATTCTGAGAAGGTTAGTGAAAAAATTAATATCTTTTGGCGATGTTGACTTTTATCGCTCACTTTGGCTAGAATCAATGCTGGGCTGCTAATTGCTATGTGCTAAGCTAATATAACGATTTATTGTGTTTTCGCTGTAAGACACTTAGAAAATCTGAAATATTGTCTGTATTCACAGGATCTGTGTCTTTCGATTCGTGTATGCTGTGTATTTTTACGAAATGTTTGATGATTAGTAGTTAGGTAAACACGTTGCTCATTGTAATTATTCTAGTCCATTTGTGATGGTGGGTGCAATTGTAAACTATGCCATATACCTGAAATATGCACTTTTTTCTAACAAAACCTATCCCATACCATAAATATGTTATCAGACTGTCATCTAATGAGTTTTTTTGTTGGTTAGGGGCTATAAATATCTTAGTTTAGCCGAATTGGTGATGGCTACTGGTGTTGGTGGACAAATAAAAGATGGTGGATTATGCTAATGTGTTTTTAGGTAATAGATGTACATCTTTACATATTGTGTCTTCCCTGTAAAACATTTTAAAAATCGGAAATGTTGACTGGATTCATAAGATCTGTGTCTTTCATTAGCTGTATTGGACTTTAATGTGTGAAAGTTAAATATTTTAAAAAAATATTTTTTTTGAATTTCGCGGCACTGGTTTTTCAGTGGGGGGGGGGGGGGGGGGTGCCGCTAGCGCCACGCTGATCCTAGACAGGTTAAAAGGGCACTGTCGTTGCTATGACTATACGGACACTTCTTACGTCTTCCCCTGGATGCCTTTACGTGATGACGATTCCAATGGGGTCGATTGCGCGTTCACAGGCCCCACAAATGAAAAAACCCTGAAGCTAGTCATTCTTTTGGAGCTGCGTCATGCGCCTAGAGGACACCGGCCCGCACCTTTTCCAAGCATTAGTGAAGGGGGTAATATTACTCGGGTCATGTTTCTACTCGTTATGGGAGTTAAAAACATCATAAGGTAGTTAATTTAAAGCGTTTTATAGCAATTTATATCCGTTTAGTGCGATTTTGGGACATTTATTTTTGCAACGATGTGAAAAGTTGGGCACGCTTTTCAGTTCATCCCGAACGCAGTTGACATTTCCACATGGCAAGAGGACAGCTTTCCACCAAAAGACGATTTCTCCCAAGAAAGGATCCTTTGCCCAAGATACTGATGGAAGAACAGCTCAAGGTAGGACATTTTTATTATGATAAATGGTGTTTCTGTCGAAACATTTTAGTGGCTTAGGACGCCATGTTTTTTGACGTAGCTTCGCTTGGCGCAAACTGTATTGAAAAGTAAGGATAAATTAAAAAATGTAATAACGCAATTGTATTAAGAATTAAATTGTCTATCAATCCCTGTCCACCCTATATTTTTTAGTCACGTTTATGAGTATTTATGTATAAGAGTAGATCACTGTCTAAGTGGCGCAAGGACTTTTTCTTTACCAGCTTGTCTACATTTCACATTGTCTAACCATGATTTTGGTGGCTAAATATAAACATTTTCGATCAAACTGTATATGCATGTTGTAATGTGATGTTACAGGAGTGTCATCGGAAGAATTCTGAGAAGGTTAGTGAAAAAATTAATATCTTTTGGCGATGTTGACTTTTATCGCTCACTTTGGCTAGAATCAATGCTGGGCTGCTAATTGCTATGTGCTAAGCTAATATAACGATTTATTGTGTTTTCGCTGTAAGACACTTAGAAAATCTGAAATATTGTCTGTATTCACAGGATCTGTGTCTTTCGATTCGTGTATGCTGTGTATTTTTACGAAATGTTTGATGATTAGTAGTTAGGTAAACACGTTGCTCATTGTAATTATTCTAGTCCATTTGTGACGGTGGGTGCAATTGTAAACTATGCCATATACCTGAAATATGCACTTTTTTCTAACAAAACCTATCCCATACCATAAATATGTTATCAGACTGTCATCTAATGAGTTTTTTTGTTGGTTAGGGGCTATAAATATCTTAGTTTAGCCGAATTGGTGATGGCTACTGGTGTTGGTGGACAAATAAAAGATGGTGGATTATGCTAATGTGTTTTTAGGTAATAGATGTACATCTTTACATATTGTGTCTTCCCTGTAAAACATTTTAAAAATCGGAAATGTTGACTGGATTCACAAGATCTGTGTCTTTCATTAGCTGTATTGGACTTTAATGTGTGAAAGTTAAATATTTTAAAAAAATATTTTTTTTGAATTTCGCGGCACTGGTTTTTCAGTGGGGGGGGGGGGGGTGTGCCGCTAGCGCCACGCTGATCCTAGACAGGTTAATTTAAAGCGTTTTATAGCAATTTATATCCGTTTAGTGCGATTTTGGGACATTTATTTCTGAAACGCTGTGAATTGCTGGGCACGCTTCCAGTTCATCCCGAACGCAGTTGGCATTTCCACATGGCAAGAGGACAGCTTTCCACCAAAAGACGATTAGACCCAAGAAAGGATCCTTTGCCCAAGATACTGATGGAAGAACAGCTCAAAGTAGGACATTTTTATTATGATAAATCGTGTTTCTGTCGAAAAATGTTAGTGGCTTAGGACGCCATGTTTTTTGACGTAGCTTCGCTTGGCGCAAACTGTATTGAAAAGTAAGGATAATTTAAAAAATGTAATTCCGCGATTGTATTAAGAATTAAATTGTCTATCAATCCCTGTCCACCCTATATTTTTTAGTCACGTTTATGAGTATTTATGTATAAGAGTA